>NW_017805744.1:4712104-4769341 GCF_001891065.2 Hippocampus comes
AAAAAAATTCATTTTTATTTTTCACTAATGAAGGGTTCGGTGAATGTGCATATGAACTGGTTGGGTTCGGTACCTCTAACAAGGTTAAGAACCATTGCATTCGAGCAACGTGATTGTACACTAAAGTAGTGCTTTTGGCAAGAGCATTCATTCATTTAGTCACCATCATTTATTCATCATTGCTATTCTGACAAATCTAATTACATTTAAAGTTGATAAGGTGAATGGCAAAATGAGTGTGCTTGCTTTGCTATTCACATAATGGGTGAAAAATGTTGTACACATTTACACGTCCTACTTCATCTGTGCCTTGGATGCTCCCTTGCCTTGCTTTGATTGACTCCAGATGGGACGCAACACCACACCAGAAGGGCACCGAGTGAAATGAAGTCTTTTGCCAAGACTAATAACCAACTGTACATACATGCAGCTCTGTAACTAAAACAGCGCATGACTTTTTTTTTTTTTCAGAATGTTTCAAATAAAAGCATGTTAACCACATTTGAGCCTGGCTTTAGTTACTTGAAAGTAGGAAAGTAGGTCACAGCGAGGTGGCGCATTGGCTGCCAGACAATATATCCCATTAGGATAATTGATGCAATTCTCACTGCACCACAGCCCATGCCATTAAGTCTCACAAGTCCCAAGCCGGTGCATGAGGGAAATGTGATGCTCTTTTGCTAAATGCTGCTTCCAATACATTTCTATACCACAGTAAGGAGATCTGAAAGCAACTCCCCAATCCTTTAAAAAAAAAAAAAAAAAAAAAAAAAAAAGAGAATTTGGCATCATCACCATGAGGATCCTGCTCTGGGGGGTCTTTAAAAATACACAAGTCGAATATCTCCGATGTGTGAGTTGACGTTTACTTTTTTGTTTTTTCATGTGTCAAAGCACAACCAAGAGCAAGCAGGAGGGCTTGTTCCTCTCGGATATGTACGAGGATACATATTTATCAGTTATGTGACTATGTGTTTATACAGCCAAGAGGAATGTCGGTCAAGTGAGTTTCCCCTTGGAAGAAAAAAAAAAAGTGGATATTGGTATTTCCTGAATGAGCCCAGAGAACACCCACTTTGTCTCCTTGCACTTTTCCAAAAGGGCAAGTCTTGCTCGCAAACCATTAGGCCTTCATCTCATGCAGGGTGGTTACAGAGGTCAAAGCCCTGTTTTGCACAGACCACCAGTTAGATATTGCAAAGTCTTGGAATGCCCCACTTTGGATTTCTTATCATGATTTATTAAAGCTTTAATGAAAGAAGGGCTGACACTATGCTGATATAATCTTTACAGTGAATTTCAGTAAAGCGTTATGTTTATCACGCTGTTTGGAATTTGCAGAGGTCTAAGGAAGCAGAACTGTCCGAGGAAGCCGGAGTACTCAGAGAGAAAGGCCAGCGGAAGCCGACGTTCAACCAATGGAACTTGAAACTATGAGGCAGATGTCCTTTGATATTTTTGAAATGATTATTCTGAACGTGTTTTAAAATCTCTCTCTCTCTGAATGTTCTGGATTCCTGATTGTACGATTGCCAGTGTCACGCTGAGCAGATTAATGTTGCTTGGAGGAGTTGTGCCATTGTGGATGTCGGTGTGGTGGTAGGCCCCAGTTTATTTCACATTGTTTTTTCTGTAGACCAGAAAGATTATTGAGACTCGACAATCAGCACCTCTGTTGATTGCGGTCAAGTCGAGCAATCCGATGTGATAAAAACAATGCGACTCTACATTTTTCTTGGCCAATTAATATCATGCTCATTCCGCATCCTAGCACTCACGTACGAGAATGCAGAAATCAATCGAAGCTAATTTTCACACGGTCATACTGTATGCAAATCTGGAACGGCATGCCATTTAGTTTGGCCTTGCCTGACCTAACCAACTAAATACATTTTTGAATAATTCTTTCCCAACCACCTTGTTAGACAGCTACCATGGAAGATTTCCATGCTTCTCTTTTGACATAATGTCTTCCTTTTGTTTAAATGTGTGGTTTCTCTCCACCCATCCCTTCTCCCGATCTCATTCTGAAGCTTCATCTGCAAAGGAGGAGGAGGAGTCGTTGGGTTGCCGCCGCTGCTCTCTGGCGCCCTGAATTCCACTTCACATCTGGAAGCCATCTTCTCTCTCTCTCTCTCTCTCTCTCTCTCTCTCTCTCTCTCTCTCTCTCTCTCTCTCTCTCTCCCCCCCCCCCTCCCTCCCTCTCAAAGACTCGCTGATTTTCAGTGTAGCTCTTTGCTGTGATGTAAATAACCCTATAATCATACTTGTGCCCTCAGTTTGCCACCCTCCATGCTGTGGGTGTGTTTTCACATCCGAAACACTCCTCCACCTATTTCTTTCCTCTTCTTCATCATCCTAAAATGAGATTCATGATGTGCTTAAAAACAAAACCATCTTCATCACTTCTATCAAAGGCTTTACATCAAGTAGGTGTGTGTGTGTGTGTGTGTGTGTGTGTGTGTGTGTGCGTGCGTGCGTGCGTGCGTGCGTGCGTGCGTGTGTGTGTGTGTCATATGGTCGCACTGAACAACATCGCCAATCTGCTTTCATAAATTTAAATCATGTTCATGTAATGGTAGTTGACCCTAACTTTTTTTCCTGACCATTTCTAGCATATCTGTCTCCTCTGTTATTTCCCAAAGGTTGCCAGAATACTTTTCCCTTAAAAGGGTTTGTATGATGCGGGTATGTATAAATAAAACTGACTTGGCACAACTTTACATTCCTGGGTTTGCGGTCCAATGGTTTGATTGTCAGTTGAGTCATCCGATGAGAAAGGTTAGTTCCTTCTCTGTGTTCACTGTCATTTTTTTTTTAATCATTGCTTTGGTTTTATATTAACTAGTAAAATCAAATGCCTTTTTATAAAGTCTTACCAGGAAGCAAAAGTTTCTTCTCTATGTGCAGATTCCAAATTTTTTCATGTCAATTCAACTCATGGCCGAAACTGAAAGTGTTTATTATAATCATAACAAAATGATCTTTGATACTGTGCCATCTTAAAATATCTCTACTGTGGCAACATCAAGGCAACCTCTAAAATGTGAATAAATGATACTATTCATAGATTACCAACCATTAAAGTCGACGTCAGAGGAAGGATTTCAAGTTGTAAGCAGTTGTTTGATTTTTGTGTATAAAAATTTAGGACACTGAGGCTCTCTAAGCGGGGTTTGTGGCAGACGTATTTAGACAATGTCACTTTTTATGAGTTAGATTGAAAGATAAGAATTAAATGAAGATGCTTTCCAAAAAAATATGTAATTTACCCTTTAGGATTACACGATGGTAAAGTAGTAGTTAGCTGGTTTGCCTCATCGTGGAGATGTTCTGAGCTTGAATCTCAGGTCAGGCCCTTCATGTTCTCTCCGTGCTTGTGTGAATGTCCTCCGTTATTACGGCTTCCTCCCACATTCCAAAAACATACATGTTATCTTAATTAAAGACTCTAAATCAGGGGGGTCAAACACGAGTGAGTTTAATCTGGCTCGCAGGATGAATTTGAAAGTAAAAAATTATTGTAGTGACCCTGGAGTTATGTGTTGTGGTCAGTGTTGTATAATTTCCAACACTCTGCAAGGGAGTGAATGTGTCCATGTAGTGTATGGGTGAAGTCCTGATTTGTGATTAGATGAGAAATCAAAGGGGGCGGGTAGGAGGTAAGGAAGAGGGAGGTGTGGACTGTTGTTATTTCGGTGTGGTTACGGCTGCCAGTGACCCATCCTGCGTGTATTAAAGAAACTGCTAATCGACCACCTCCTTTTTAGCATTTCAACATCTGGTTATGCATAATGCAATAATAAAGGTGACCCAAAAAGTAAATAAATGAGTGGTAGATTTTTTTTGTTGTTGTCATTTCTAACAATGCTTCTTATGAATGAAATGTACAGAATTGGCCTGTTTATTTCCCTTTTAAATTATGCCACATTTGCAACAAGCATGCATGGGATGAGCAGCAGAGCTGATGATGTGGGCTGGCTTGAGTGAATTGAGGCTACATTCAAATTTTGCTCCTTTGAAAACTACAAACGCCCCTTTAAAGGCCAAGTGTGAAGTAATTTCATGAAATGCCAAATAGGGTCACAATGAAAGTACTTAAACATTGTCCACCAAATAAAGCATGAAAAAATAATGGATATGTTGTATATTTGACAAAATAATCACTTTTCCGAAGTTCGAGCCTGAAAGGGGAGTAACCTGGAAGTGATACGTCACATGGAGAACAGCGACGGCAGAGCTCCATACGGCCGAGATGCAAAGCATTTCAAACAATGATTCAAACAGCGATACAAGCGATAAATCGAGCGCAAGTGAGGATATCCAAGTTTTTGAAGAGTTGGAGGAAGAAGAGGAATTTTACATGTTGGACCTTACGTGTATGAGCCACACGCTAATCAGGATGCAAACAATGTGCCCAGACGACCTGACATGGAATGGAGACAAGACCCATCGAGATCACAAGATTGATACAATATAGGCTGGTATTATTTTTATGATTTGAAGATGCAGGCATGTGCACATAATTTTATGTTTTTGTCTATCTGATGACATTGTTTAAAAAAATAATCAGACTTCATGTTCAAGCAGACTTCATTTCCCAAAAGGCTCTCTCTCTCTCTCTCTCTCTCTCTCTCTCTCTCTCTCTCTCTATTTCTCACTTTATCAGACTTCGTTTAAGCACAGACTTCATTTCCCAAAAGGCTCTCTCTCTCTCTCTCTCTCTCTCTCTCTCTCTCTCTCTTGAATAATAGATAGATAGCTACATAGATAGATAGATAGATAGATAGATAGATAGATAGATAGATAGATAGATAGATAGATAGATAGATAGATAGATAGATCTTTACACTGATTTACATTGACCTTCCATCCAAGGCCTTTGCCACAACTCACACTAATCACGTCAACTGTACTGCCTCGTAAAATAAGTAAAGCACCTTCTAAGGAAGACAGCAACATAAATGAGTGTAGCTTTGCAAAGTGCCTATTTTAGAACAAACGTAATGAACTTTTTTTGTTTGTTTGTTTTGTTTCAGAGAACAATTGTTGTGTGTGTGTGTGTGAACAGCTCTAAGAGTGTGCTCATCCTGGGACAATCAATGGTGAAACCGAGCTTTTCCATGGCAACATAATGTACTTGTCACAGTGGGTTAAAACAAGCATTGACTTGTCTACTGATGTACTGAGTGACAGTCACGATGGAGGACTGACATGACATCTCTGTCCAAGCTCTCACATGGTTTGTCCAATGACCTAGTGAGAAATGACCCGATCATGCCTCTCTAATCAGGATGCCTGAGAGATGCACGTGCGCATGCACACACTGGATGCACACACATAAGCGCATGCGCACGCGCGCCTACACACACACACACACACACACACACACACACACACACACACACACACACACACACACACACACGTGCCAAGCCTATCAATCAGATTACCAGCTTTTAAGATTTAAAATGTACATATCTCTATCCAAAATAGTTAAACACATCTCTTACATCACAATTACTTAAGGGCCGACAGCAACCCATTGAAACATTTATTTGACATCCTACTGGTGTGCTAAACTGTCCATGTACAAGCATGCATTTTGTTGTCACTAGTGAGACAGTTTAGCACGCTAGCACAACTGTCAAACAAGTGACGGGTTTTTTTCCACTGCCGAGTTCCAGTACTCTGTGACATTTTTGCGCAATAGTAGAATGATTAGGTGGCACTAATAGATAGACTACATGTCATAAGTGGAGAAAAATTAGCCTACAACTGCATGCTACTATTACTACAGTGAAATAAAATCCTGACAGTTCATCTTGTGCTTCATTAGTAGCAGCTACTTGTAGCACGCAGATGTCAACTACGACAGTTTTGCCACACTACAGTGTAGTAAAAGTTGCTCTACTCGTGCACAATTCTATTTGTGTGGAAAATACTATACCGAAACGGAAAGCAGTTATGGGGGGGGGAGTTAATTGTGTGTCCAAGTCGTTTTACTAGTGCTTCTACTAGTGCGCGAATTGTCCTACTAGTGAGGACAAAAAAAGGTACGACTACGACAGTTTTTCCCCCCTACAGTGTAGTAAAAATTTCTCTACTCGTGTGCACAATTATTTTTGTGGGAAAAACTATACCCAAAAGGGAAACAGTTTTGGGGGGGGGGGAGTTAATTGTGTGTCCAAGTCGTTTTACTAGTGCTTCTACTAGTGCGCGAATTGTCCTACTAGTGAGGACAAAAAAAGGTACGAGTACAGTGACAATTCAGCACACTAGCAGGATATCGAATTAATGCTCAAATTCGTATTTCCTTGTAAGAACTCTACAATATTGTCACGTTCTCTCACGCACACGAACGCACGTACGTAGGTACATAGATGCATACGTACGTACGCACTCAAGCGCGCGCGCGCGCACCCACGCACAAAGCAACAGATACCTCCGTCTGTGTTTAGGATTACAGTGGTTCCATCACAGTTAAAGATAACTGCTTAATCTGAAGCGCCCTTGACTTGTCTCTGTCAAAAATTGTCACTCTACTTTTTCATACACGTAAGAGCAGGAGCTATGACAAGATGCCATCACAAAAATGGAAGGGGGGTTCCTCCATACCGATCAACAAAAATAATAGTTACAAATATGCCTTAGAAATACAAAACAAACCAAAAAACACGCATTGTTAATTGGAAATGTTGCATGGACAAAAAACGCTTAAAAGTAGAATTAAATGCTCTACGGAGGACCTTTTTAAACGTAATGATAACACAGCTCCTGACTGAAATACTAACTTCAACAAAGCACTTACTGGACCGCATGTATCGATCATCAGTCACTACTGCCCGCAGCCTACAAACTCGACATCTGCGCCTAAAGCAAAGTCAGATACCATCACACACGCACGCACGCACACGCGCGCGCGCGCACACACACACACACACACACACACACACACACACACACACACACACACACAGCCAAAAAGCTGCGTTCAAAGTGTATAAAAACAAAACAAAAAAAAAAACCACTTACGGTGTTCCCTGGATCTCAAACGGCCTCAGAGTGAAATCATCTCTCCGTGAGTGAAACCAAGACATCAACGCTGTTGGTGGACTAATGATTGGATTATTTGTCTCAGTCCTGCCCAGTTTCCTCGGCTCTCCCACGGTACATTCAGGGACACCTCGGAAATTTCCCGCCTCCACAAAGTACTTGCCTTTTTTCGATAACCTATACTTTTTCTGATCACATCATCGCTTTTAAATTGATTACATTTGAAAACATATCGCAGCACTTGGTATAATTCATAACATGGAACATTTCTACATGGACAGTAACAGATGCAAGTAAAATAAAGAACGGATATGACACAAGTTAATTTTACTACTAAAATAATGTTTATAGCATATGCACTATCACCGATTATCGTAATCTAGGAAATCGAATATATGCAGTATATTTTGCAGTTCTGAGTTTAGGAAAGTCTGAACTTTTGTGATTTGCCGTGTTCCAAGGATCCAATTGCTGACGGGTACAAAATTGTGGTGGGGGCGCGTCTTGTGACACGGCAACACATGAATGCATCGATTTATAAATTAGACCAAATCACTTCAAAACCAAAAATAATGCCATATATTCACAATTCACATAAGGCGAGGCGCGACCCTGATGGTACAGAAAATGGATGGATGGGTATTGTTTGATTGATTTAGTAGAAAATAAAATGTTTTTAAGTGAAAATGTGTAATTGTTTATAAAATTTAATTATTTCATAATGGAATATAGAACAGATTCCTGAACAAATTTACGCTGTGAATGTTACATTTTGACCCCAACACTGCCGCCTAGTGTTGATTTTCGGGAGCATAATTTACTTTTCGACAAACCAAGTACATTTTTGTTATACCACATCACACATTTCCTCATAATATGGCACGAAATATGTTCGCCGTTGTCCCACTTTATCCCAGTAAGCCTCAAGACGTGTGTGTGTGTGGCGGGGGGGAGGGGGGTGACACAACAAATGAGACCAAACAGAACTATAAAATAAGATCAAATGAATAACAAAGAGAACGCTTGCTCACAATTAAAAGGGTTGTAAGGGTGCAGATGTAGCAAAATGAAGACACGTGGCTTGAATTGCACATATTTACATTATTTCTCTATAAAGTATGTACATCTCTCCCCCGCTTTTTGTACATTGTATGTAGGAGATGGACGAAGTGGTTGATCCTGACAGTCTGTGGTCTGTTGGTAAGCAAGTCCAGCAGCGAGTTCCCCACTCATCAAATGTTTGTACCTCAATGAAGAAATTGCCTCAAAAATGATTACAGTTCCATTTTCTAAGAAGTAAATTGTGCTCTCAGAAGTTAATTTTGTGTTAATATCATACTGCTGCTTGATTCATTATTATACAAACAAACGTGACCTACTGCCACAAATGCCACTTTGAATTGTGAACATTATTGACATAGATTTTATAAATATACAAGTTATGAAGCAAATGATATGGGTAAATGACAACTTAGTGTAAACTCTACTAAAGAATGCCAATATTGTTATGCAGCTCACGTGAATGTCAGTAATGAGATGTCAAGAAGTCCGCTTTGACACTTGAAGAAAAAGATTGTATGACTTGAAGACTAAACTTGCTTTTACTGCATACAGTACTTAAGCAAAACAGAAAAGATACATCATTAGTCATTCAGAACAATTTATGTGCCAAAGATCGTCAGCATTCATGTAATTTTATAGGACCTGACTGTTTAGAAACTGCACCAATGGAAAACAGGCACATACGCCATTTATTCAATGATTTACATTGTAACATGACAAATGCCCACAAAAACTCCTACATATTTTTTGCAGCCAAAATGTACACACTCACCTGCGAGCTACCGGTTTTAAAATTACAACTGCGGAAGACCCTGGAATGAGTTTCATAGTCAGAAAAATCACTTGATTCAAGTACAAAAATGGACAGCAAAGCAACTTGTCACCCACAGGTGGCGCATTATAACTTCCCCGCTTCCTGAAAATGGCTGAACAATCCATCATCTGCCCGCAGAGGAAATGACAAAGTCCTGGTTTTATAGTAGTGTGGGTCTGAGTGAAGGTTCTGGATGACATCTGTGAGGAGGTGGGCGCGCTCCACGCCACAACCTGGCGCATCGTAGCCAAGCTTGGTGAAGTGGACATGAAGGTGGTAGTAAGATGGCTGGTAGTGCAAGTAGACTCTCAGCTTGCTGGCTGGGAGGCTGTAGTGCTGCAGGATGGCCTCCTAACGGCACAGAGCACATAATCAGATTGGTGCCATTATATTAATATTAGTTCCAAAGTGCTTAAATAAAGTGTGGTGTCACCTTTCCTTTCTGGAAAATGTTTTGAAGGAGTGGTAAGTGCTCTGATGTCAGATCTCTCAGACTTTTGATGTTTCTGTGATGTGTGATGGCAATTAGGTACAAATTCTCCAGCTGAAACAAGCAACAAAGTAATTGTTTTCAGTGGCACCAGACATAAAAATGAACAAGAACTTGAAAAAAAAAAACATGGTCGTGTCTTAAATTTTTTCCATGGCTGTATGTATCATGCATGTTTCACCTGTTTCTGGTCCCATTTGAAATCTGGGAGGAGGACAAAACCAAGCTTTGGGTGTGGATCTTCAAACACTATCCGCTCAGACTCAGCCTTCTTCTCGAGGATGTTATATACCCACTAGGGAATGAATGTGATGTCAAGAACAACATCAGCACAGG
Organism: Hippocampus comes; assembly: GCF_001891065.2. Classification (NCBI taxonomy): domain Eukaryota; kingdom Metazoa; phylum Chordata; class Actinopteri; order Syngnathiformes; family Syngnathidae; genus Hippocampus; species Hippocampus comes. Next base: position 4,721,863 of record NW_017805744.1, read on the forward strand.
ATTGAAGTGTCGACCCTTTTCCTGGCTCACTAACCTGCACACTAAAACTCTGCTTTTGGATGAAGGGAAGAGTGATGGATTGGTAGTCCTCCGCTGTCTCCTCCACCAGGACACTCTCCTGACGCTGGTATTTCGTCACATGCTTCTCAGTGGCTGGACACACCACAGTTGCCTTCATCTCTGAAGAAGACAAATCGACAAGTGCGGCTTTTCTTCTTCACAGGTGGGTTATTGTATTTGATGGAAAAGTCGTATCCGTACCGTTAAGGTGAGGTGGAGCTTGGAGCCGGTAGGTGCTGTAGATGTCATTCTTTATATCGAGTTTTAAGGTCGATGCAGTGAATATTTCAGACAGGGTGTCTTCTCTGATGGGAGTCTTCTCCAGAATGACTACAGCATTTTGGTCAGCAAACTGATGAGCATGTAAACAACCCAAACATAAATGTAGAGAAAGAATACTATTGTTTTTCTTTTCTTTTTTTAAACAATTGTATTTAATGGCCACTCTCAGGCTGACCCCCCTTCATATTAAGCCTCTCTTTACGTTGTGAGTCAAATAAAAATAAATAATAATAGAATAATCCATTTATCTAATGAAACCTGTTTAATCCCGCCAGAAAACGTAACAGTCTAGTTATAAATGATCAAACCGGAGGTCGACATCAAAACCAGAATTTCTCACTCTCGTTCGAATACAAATTAAACCATCGCCAACACTAAACTCAATCGCGTCAAGAATGTGCGGTATCGAAAAGAGGTTAGGAGCTAAATAATCATATCTACCTTTCCGTGGACGAAGATTGTTTTCTCCCTGGCAGAATCACTCAACACGGTTGTGGTTTGAAAGGTAGAAAGAACATTTTTTTCAGCTTGCTCTCTATTCTCTCCTCGACCATCTTCGTTGTCTACTTTTGTCTTCTTGGTTCTTTCAGAAAAGTCATCGGATGCTTCGGAATTATTTTCACGTTTAGTTGAAATATCCGCCATGTTTGACGCCGCTTCTTCAAAGATTGTTTATGACGAAAAGAGCGTTCACTCTGTACTCAGAACAAAGCCGGCAAATTGGTTCTGGTTGAGAGGATCGTTGACAGGAAATAGCGCGCATCTGTAATGTTTTTTTGTTCTGCATTTATTTAAAAAAAACATGTCATTATAAGTTATTATTGCCCACCCAAAAATATACACAATTCAGATTTTGGTTTTACAATTTGTACCCTCAAACCTGAATATGTAGATAAGCACAGGTCGTTAAAAGACCTGTCAAGATCACATGATTCGTCAAGTAATGTCCTCCCATTCTAATTCATTCAAAGACACACACAATTTGAAGGAGATTTCGATATGACCAGTGTGACAATTCCATTTGATTCAGTTGATTTGTTCATTCCTTTGGATTAACTCAACTGTTTTACTGCACATCAAAGTACATATTCATCGCAACTGTCCATATTTCCGTCATTACAAATTTGGAAAATTTATAGCCACTCAACCAATCACTTGGCAACGACGCGTGTTAGTATGATTGACACCTTTTTTTAGCCAATCGCCAATGCTTTTCGTCTGTGGGTGGTCTTAAATCAGAGTTGACCAATGAAGATACAGAATTCAGACGCTAATCGGAAGTTTTTAAATAGGAAGAGCGCAGATGTGTATTTCATATGATGATGTTTACCCCGACTGAAGCTACGGATGTGTGATACCTTATCTGTGTAACGCCAACTTCATCTAGATGGCTAAATGTGTCAGTTGGACGTCATAGCAACATGTACATTACTTTCCATAAATGTTTTATCGTCGTTCTTCACGCGCTTGTTGTCGTTGCGAGACAAGGTAACCCTTCAAACTTTTCAGCGTTATATCCTATAATATTAATGAACAAATGTTAGCATGAAGAAGAATAGCTCAGTGTCATTTGAAAAAATACTTTGAGTCAAGTGTATAATCTAATTTAGCAGTGATTTGTGATAATTAGATGCTTGTTATCCACTTTGTCGCTGGATCAAGTTGTTATAAAATACAGTATATGAGCGTTTGTGTGGACTCCAGTTCGCTCGCAGAGATTTCTCACTTCCTCTCTATTTTCAAGTTCAACATTTCCATGTATTTATTTTATGTTGGTGAAACTGTTTTCTCTTTTTTTTTTTTTTTTTTTTTTTTTTTTTTTTTTTTTTCGCAGATAGACGAAATGTTCTTTTCATCGTTGCTGACGACTTGAGGACATCTTTGGGCTGTTATGGAGATGTAACAGTAAAATCGCCAAACATTGACCAACTGGCTTCCAAAAGCCATGTTTTTCTCAATGCATTTGCACAGGTTAGCCAACTTGGGTATTTTAATAAATGTTAGACTGCAAACACATACACTGTAGGAATTTGCTTGCACGTTTGAATGTTTTTATGATTGTTGTTGTTTGCAGCAAGCTGTGTGTGCACCGAGTCGAACATCCATGTTAACAAGTCGCAGACCAGATACAACCAGGCTTTATGATTTTAAATCCTACTGGAGAGTGCATTCTGGAAACTACACCACTCTTCCACAGTATTTTAAATCACAAGGTTATGTTACCATGTCTGTAGGAAAAGTTTTTCACCCAGGTAAATTGACTTAAGACAAACTGCATGCGTTTGCTCATGTTCTTCTCATTTGCTGCATTTTTTGACAATCTGCTTTGTCGTTTCTGTTTGCAATTGAATATTGGGGACAATGGTTGTGCTGTATTTGTCTGCAGGCATCGCCTCAAACCACACTGATGACTATCCTTACAGCTGGTCAATTCCTGCATACCACCCTTCTTCATTCAGATTTGAGAAAGAAAAGGTACCACCTAAACTTAAGGCTAATAGGACAGTATTAAACCTGTACAATGATTATTCTGTCTTGTTTGCGACCAGACCACACTGACAGCACTTTAATAAACTGACTACCACTGAGAAAAAAGTTCAGGATATTTGGCTGTGAAATTTCAGGATGAACCTAAAACGCATTATAATTTACAGGTGTAGCGAGAATAGGGGGTCACTCCCGAGAGTGTAGAAAATTAATTGTGATTTAGGAGAAATGACTGCATATGTATTAAAGGCTCAGAGACATTGAATTGTTGAAGCATTCTAAGTGTTGTAATTTCCCTGTGTTACCGTGCTGCCTCCTCTTTCGCGAGTGTTAAACTACATATGATGACGCTGCGTTCCCTGCGCAAAAGCAGTTTAGTATTCAGGAAGAGTGCACAGGTTGGTGGTGTCGTGGTGTCCTCGCCCAAGGTCGTTCGGTTTAAGTTCGTAAGTTGGCAGAGTTCATGACCAAAAAACTCTGCATCTGCATCTGCACCTCTGGCCTTGCCATCTGCACTTCTACATATGCCTTCTGCCCTTGCCTTCTGCCCCTGCCTTCCACCTCTGACCATTACCTTCTGTATTCCGTTTCCAAACCCACCTTGAGTCAACCTACAATCTGTCTTCCATCTCCCAAACCTGCCTTCTACCACCTAGTATAGAGCCTTACTTCAAGATACCTGCCTCCTGTATTCTAACTGATACACCATCCTGTACCCTATATACCCCAAACTGATCCAGCATAATTTTCCTCCCCAACAGCATAACTCCTTCTCGCCTTTAGGAGCACCACATCAAATTTTGGTTTGTCAGGTTAAATGATGAAAAAACCTTATTAAATCAGTCTTGAAATATGAAGGGGGCAGGCATAATAAAATAAGTTGTGCTTGTGGAGGCTCTCAGTCGTACAGGAAAGTTCCATCGTAGAAAGGGTTCTGTCAGTCGTCATCTGTACTTCTGTACTTGACCAGTAAGGGACATAGACATGCTGATCAGGCTAACTGAAAGTAGCTATTCAGCCTTAGCCCAAACAATAGGCCTAATCAAGACCCAATGATAGGGAGTTTAGAAACCAATGGGCCTCTTCACCATAGGGGCGTGACTAACCATCCCCACCCAGTCCTCAAACAGGCCACGCTCAGCCTTTTAGCGCAGAGCAACTTCCCGGAGTCTTCACGGAGACTTCAGGGTTGTCTACCGCTGACGAAGCTTCTGTGAGAGAAGCGAAACGTCCTTTTTTTTTTTGTTTTTTTTTTGTTTTTGTTTTTTTTTTTTTGTTTTTTACCCACAAGTACAGATGACGACTGACAGAACCCTTTCTACGAAAATAAGTTGTGAGTTGGTTGGAGTTGTGTGTATGCTATTGGTTTGGGAGTTTTATGAGGCGATTTCTAACTTCAAAGCTGGAAAGATCCCACTCTGTCTGATCCAGAGGGCAGTTTGAATACACACAAAAAAAGGCCCGTAGAAGTTCCCCAGGTGAAGTATTACGTCTCCTTATCACAAGTTTTTTTTTTCTTTCTGAAGATTAGCAAGCCTTTGTCAAAGTGAAGTGTGTATCTCCACGTCAACCATCTGAATTTTGTAATGTAATGACGTTGATGAAATTAGTAATGAAAGCTATTGTGTGAATAGATTATTGAATGCGTGCGGCAGCTTCTCAGGTCCTGCTGGCAAGCATATTACCGGTACTTTGTATTAAATTGTTTCTCGTTCTCCAAAGTGGCGAAGTTTGGCATCATACTGCTTGGCCCAGCTGTTACATGTGTGAATACAGTGAGCATAAGGGGAAAACAAGTTTAACAATTTGTTGAAAGGTCAATCGAATCAGTGATTGACCTTGAGTTGGGTTGAGACCAGTGCCCCAGAAAGCAATATGTGCAAATACATCTGTTCCTCAACTTTATTTTCAGATGTGTAAAGGAGAGGATGGTCGCCTCCATGCCAACCTGCTGTGTGCAGTGAATGTCACGGAGCAGCCTGGAGGAACGCTGCCTGACATGGAGAGTGGAGATGAGGCTGTGAGACTTTTGAAGACTCAGGCCTCTGATGGTAATCCCTTCTTCCTGGCCGTGGGTTTTCATAAACCCCACATTCCCTTCCGGATACCGCAGGTATGCTATGAAATGCTTCCAGTTCTTGGGATCTTAACTCTACAAATGTTTTTAATGCAACCAATCAACATGCTCTCCCCTTCAAAAGTATTGCAACAGTGAGTACAATTTGCTCGAGTGGTGTAAGTAGACTAAAAACATTAAGGTGGAACATTAAAAAAAAGTATTTTTTAATAAATTTATTTGTATATATGTTGTATGTCAACATTTAGATTTTACAAGCCATACCGAAACAAGTTTTTGTTCATGCTCGATTGACATATTTGAGCTAAAGCACATTCTAATCACAATAATAATATTGTGTACTTTTTTTGTATTCCAGGAGTATCTACACCTCTATCCCATAGAACACATGACTCTGGCCCCTGACCCAAATGTTCCGAAAAGCCTTCCCCCTGTGGCCTACAATCCTTGGACAGACATTAGGAAGCGAGACGATGTCCAAAAGCTCAATATTAGTTTCCCGTATGGACCAGTTCCAAAAGACTTTCAAGTATGAATCTTACTTGTGAACTTTTTTTTTTCCTTTAACATGATTAATCACTTTGTATCTCCTTTTGAAACCTACGTCATTATCCTCTAGCTACGTATCCGACAGCACTACTATGCTGCTGTGTCCTACGTGGATGCCCAGGTTGGACGGCTGCTCAGTGCCCTTGATACCCTGGGGCTGGCTCAGAGCACAATAGTGGTGTTCACCTCCGATCATGGTTAGTCATGAGTAGTGAAAATGGTTTGTGTGGGATTTTCAAAGTAAAACATGCTGGGCCATTGCTTTTGCAGGAGATTGGATTCAGCAATGTGTTTGTGTGTTGGGCGTGTTCGCATTATTGAGGTGACTCAATTGAATGCCAGCCACCAGAGGGCAGTGTTGTAACAGTAATGTGGCTATTTTGTTTCAGGTGGATACTTAGGCTAATTGGATGAATAAAGTGCACCCCATATTAATATTCAAATTCAAGAACCTGGTAAGATAGGGAAATCTGAACGTGTTTCGTGGTCACCGTGTTGTTCTCATTCCTATTTTGTTTCAGGTTGGTCGCTAGGTGAGCACGGTGAATGGGCAAAATACTCCAACTTTGATGTGGCAACACGCGTGCCTCTTATATTTTATGTCCCTGAGCCTCCTGCATCTTACAGTGTGCTGAAAGAATCTACCTTTCCTTTTGTGGATGTCTTTAGCCCATCAGAGGTCATCTTCAAAAGTAAGAACCTGCATTTCTAAAAACGCCATATATAGAACCTACATTTTGTGGTACATTTGAATTTAGTTGAGAAAAGGGGGAAAAAAAGACTGTTGACAACATTGGGACTATGTTCACTATGGTTTGGGTTAATACACAAGCTATATCAAGAAATTCTGTCTTTACAAAGACAATGCCCAGTTTCACAGTATGTCACTCTCTGAAGGTTGTTTTTTTTTTTTTTTTTTTTTTAAATCTTAAGTGCAGTTGCCTTTCATAAATCATTTCCTCAGTTTGAGACTTCTTGAAACTGAGTGACTCATGTCTTTTCTAGCTGATCAAATTGTGGAAAATGTGGTGGAGCTAGTGGCTATTTTTCCAACAGTCTCCCACTTGGCTGGCCTGAAAACACCTCCCCCCTGTCCTGAAATGTCTTTCAAGGTAAGTGTAATCATGCTTCAAATAATTCACATTACATTTTTTAAAACAAAACTAAGCAAAATAGGTCAGACATCATTTGGCATGTTAGTACATCTGGTACTGTGACTAAAATGTTGCCCTGCTATTTTGGCTGAGATGAAGCTTCAAAATAAACAATTTAGCTATTCTGAATATTAATAAATACATAGATTCCGTACAGCCTAACAGCTGCCTCTGAGAACTATTACCCGCATTGACTAATGGTTAAAATAAGAGCATAAGCCCAACAACCGTAATTGCAGCAATGCAAGCGTCAGTGTATCCGGAAATGTCCTGAAGACAGCACTGCAATGTTGGAGGCTTCTCATTAAATCATAAAAATCAACCAAACCAGTTTGTATTCTTGGTTTTGCGGCGAAAATTATCAATGCACACTAGAATTCGATTGTCTGAAAAAAGAATTCTGATGATGTGAACAGCTGGATGTCTTGTGCACGCTGCACCAAATCGCTTCACAAAGCTGCTCACGCAACACCTCTGGCATACCACGAACATGAAAGTGGTGTCGTTGCTGTAAAACCTTCACCCACCACTTCTGTGCGAGGTATATTTGAATATATAATTCTGTCTATTCTGCACCACGCAGTTGTTCTCAGCGGTATTTTCATTCTGTTTGTTCTCACACTTAAAGTATGGTAAACTTCAGAATACTCTGGGCACAAAGGGTTCCTGACTTCCCATAAAGGCATTCATCCAACTGCAGGGGTCTTTTATAGATAGCCATTGGTCAGCATTAGTAAAAAAAAAAAAAAAAAGAACAATAGTACCTTCTATTTATATAGTGCTTTTCAGAGTGCTAAAAGTTGCTTTACTTACCATGAAAAACAACAAAAACTAAAGTGGCTGCTATTGCAGTAATCTACTCTGTATGTGATTATTGCCTTTATTAGAATTTGTGCGGTGGAGGAAGTAAGTGAGGGACTGAGCTGGACAATGTTTTTGTTTTTTTTTGTTTTGTTTTTTTTTTTCGGGTTGAAAAAAGGTTTTGTTTGCTTGGTTGTCATGTGGATCAACTGACAGGGCGCGATCCAAAATGACACAGAAGTTGCAAATGTGTGGTGTGTGGCGAAGATCTTGAGAAAAAGAGAGTGGAGGAGTTGCAGTTGTGAGGATGAATTGCTGTCTCTTCGTGAGGTAAGATCTGAACCAGGGAAAGGTTGTACCAGTGATGTGGAAGCAGCCTTTTTTTTTTAGGCTTTAGAGCAAAATGGAATGCTAGATTGTGTCTGAAGTAAGCCTCTGTGAGGTTGAGCATGATGAGGATGCCGACAGAAACAAGGAGGTCTTGAGCGACTTTAAGAAGAGCTGATTTGCCGGAGTGTTGTGTTCTGAATGAAGATCGAAATGTCTCAGACAGTGCGTTGGCGGTTTGGTGGGTTCCAACATTGTGTTCCGGAATTTTTGATAGAGAGGGCCAATTGGAGATGGAATGGGAGTCGTTTTGACATGACTGCAACAAGTTTCAAGTGTCTTGGACTGAGCCAGATTTGAAGATGTTGAAGATATTGGAGATGAGCGGGGAGAAAAACGGAAAATGGGATTAAGGTGATTTGAGGATGGCGACGAGAGCTGAGATGGGACTTCTTACGAACAAGGTTATTTCAAAGAGTTTCAGAGGTGAAGGGAATTTGGGGAGAGGAGGCGATCGGGTTGCGATGGATGGTTTGGACTTGTTTGGAAGAATGATAAAGGATTCAATTGCGCTTTTCAAACAGCCGAAGGATCTTGAGATGTAATCTCATCGTGGGAGAAGTTTATGTGGAAAAAAAAAAGGTTTGGGAGTTGTTGAATCTAATGTGTATGAGATGTGAGTAGTAGTTGGACCGGGCTGTGTGATTGGGAGCACGTACTTCTCCCCCTGAAAAAGTCAAAGTGGGCGTTGTCTCTCCTAGTTTAAATTTTCTATAATCGCAGGGTTAAAAACATGGGGGGGGGGGAAAGCAGTGTCTTATCGTCCTGAGTTTACGGTGGTTTGCGTTGACATTTCCTTTTTTCTTCAGGAGGAGCTGTGTACAGAAGGAAGGAACTTGGCGCATGAATTCAAACCCAAAAAGAAAAAAATTAATGAGGAGGCAGTGTCTTTCAGCCAGTATCCGCGGCCTGCTGATACACCGCAGGTACGATCATTGTTGATTTAAACACTCACGTGTGTTTAAGCCCATGCCTCAATTTCAATGAAGTTTGGGCCTCGTAGAAAAAGTGAATAAAAACAATGATTTGCACATCATCTGCACACTTCATTTTTCGACTGGACATTTTCAATGTGTCACAACTGAACCCCCGGGTACAAATAAGTAGTGTTTATAGTTAGAAAAGGAACACAGATAGTCCAAAGGGGCAAAGAAACCATTTCTGTACGGTAGGGGAATCATCTTTATAATGTTGGCCATTCCCGGTCTGGACAGTACGTACCCTTTGCATGCGAATGCCTACCCTTTGGGGTGCTATTAAGAAAAAAAATCACAGTCATTTTCATGGCATTACAATTTTTTCATTGCCAGTTTTAAAGCGTGTTGTACTGAAAGTGAAAGTAATGTAACTAGAGGGCACTTCAACATTTTAATGAGTTATGATAACGATAGCCAACAGAAAATATATATAGATTTTTTTTATTCCAATTCAGCAGTACAACACGTGTAGAACAATCTAAAATAACACGGTGAACAACAAAAAATGAATAATGAATACACCTTAAAATGTAAACATCCTAATCTTTAAGTTGTGATATGACCGTAGCCTGAACTTTTCTCCCAACTCTGCCATCAATATTCGTTTACCCTCTACCGAAACTATTAGAACGGGTTACTAAATGTACTCTTCCCAAAGAAAGACAGTCTAAAACATGAAAAATCCAATTTGATCATAATGGTCGATGGTAAACTGTCACATTCACTTTTTGGGAATCATCGAAGTTCTTAAAAATATGGAAATTCAATTGTCCCAGAAGTAAATTTCGATAGATTGGCAGCTATGTGTGGTTACCTTCTTTCGTGTTTTCTGTTGTAAACACTGTATTGGCTATGTGCCACTTAATAAAATGTGTCCAAAAAAATATTATATAGGCATTGCAATGGGTTTGGGCACTTGGACCTACTGTGTAAATCCAGCCAGTGCTGATTTACCGTCCGTCTGTGTCTATCTGAGACCATGATGTCTGATGATTGAAGGTATAATTCAGTAGACCTGACATGACGGTGCCCTAAAACGTCCGCCGTACAAAGAGATGTCTGCTTCAAGTCTACCATGTCACATTTGTCATCATCTGTTAGGAGAACTCGGACCTCCCTGACCTCAAAGACATCAAGGTGATGGGCTACTCTCTGCGCACCTATGACTACAGATTCACTCTATGGCTGGGCTTTGACCCCAAAACATACCAAGTAGGAGTTCACTCTTCGCAAATAACCGCATGGTGTTCACTCTGTCTTTCTCAAAGCTCGTCTGTAGAATGACTGAGCATCTGTCTCGTGTGGTTGACATTTGCCACTATCATCAATTTGTAAAGGTCAACGTGTCTGATGTGCATGCTGGGGAGTTGTACATGCTGGTAGACGACCCCGGTGAGGACAACAATGTCTATGATGACTTTGAGCAGCACAGCATGATGATGATAAGGACGAAGATGAAGAACATGCCACCTGTAAGTTTGCGTTATGTCCATTCGTTTAGATTCTTGATCGACGTGACTCGTTGGTTTCTTTCCTGCCCAGACTGTGAGCGTACAGACGAGGATGAATCTGCAGCTCCTCTACCTCACAGCAGGAATGAAGATAAATGCAAGGGAAGCACAATGACAGATGGCTGTAGAGTGCATAAAATACAAGACAATACACAACATCGTGAGCTATATAGCGCTTTCACAGGCAATAAAACCCAAGAAAGGGAAAAAACATTGGCCGTGTATATTTTTCTACAAAACAGATGCGACCCGTTATTAAATATCTAACATGCACCATCTCCATTCACGTTTGAGCTTCAAAGATCATAATCGGCAACTTTTTTACAAGGCAGCCACGGCAGCACACAAGGTCAAATTTCAATAGCGCGCACTCTTGATAAACCGCTTTAATTAGTTGAAAATTATTCACATCCTTTTATATGCTGCTTCCTCGAGGAATATTGAAAATGAGTGGTGTGCACGTTAAGAGTTTCACTCGGTGTTACCTCCACAGGTGTTGTGTTAACAGCGATATTTCTAATGCACTTTGTCACCTTGAAAACAAGTGATTATGGTTTCCAGTTGATAAAGATGTTGCACTGATATCTTTATCGTCCTGCGTGTTAAAGTTTGTCTCTTGACTGAGTTATTAAAAAAATATTTGTACAGTACAAAACACTGAAATTTGACACCTCATTGTTTGTTTGATTTGCACACAATCGCGGTGTTGCTGAGCCTTCTTTGACATCCTGCAGTGATGCCTGTCGACCATCCTGATGTTTTCTTTTTTGAACTTTCAAAGAGAAAAAAAAACAGGTTAGCTTTGTGTACCCCTGTTGTTTTCAATGGCAGTTTTACAGACATGAATTGTCATGCTTGTAATATTTTATCAATATTATTCATATACTATATTGGTCAATTGGTTGGCACGTCGGCCTCACAGTGCAGAGGGGCAGGGTTGGATTCTGGGTCCCGGCCTTCCTGTGTGGAGTTTGCATGGTCTCCCCGTGCCTGCGTAGCTTTCCTCCGGCTACTCCAGTTTCCTCCCAGATTCCAAAAGCATGCAGGGTAGGTTAATTGGACACTCTAAATTGTCCCTTAGTGTTATTGTTAGTGTGTATTGTTGTTTGTCTATGTGTGCCCTGCGATAGGCAACCAGTTCAGGGCCCTCATGAGGAGAAGGGTTTCAGATAATGGATGGATAGAGAGAGAGATAAAATGTTGTGAATATATATTTTTTAATGATCATAATGTGTGGGGAAAAATTGTGTATATGAGCAAAAAAGCTCCCTTTTTTAAACAAATATGTGGCTTTTAATCATCCTGGCCACGACTAAATATGTTGGGTTACTCTCCTGCTCTTGTCGAAATGATGGCAGAAATGTGGCAAAAGTATTGCAATCCACTTTAAAATATACGAAAGAGTCGCCACTAAAGCAATTGTTGTGTCATGCCTTTATCTTTACAAAAACACTCTATAATTCTGTTACATTACTCTTTCAGGCCAATAGTATACATGTTGGTGCTTATGTGACCACACATTGCATACTTGAGTGTTTTGTAGTGGACCGAACGGTGGATTTTAGCATGTGCAAGATGTACAGCGATGCACCCGCCGCAACTCAAAATAGGTGCTCCCTGTTGTACTCAAGCGCAAAGGCATGACCTGTCAAACCTTGCAGTTTGGATGAGGATTGAGAGCATGCTCCCTCATCTTTAGGAAAACTAGGGGAGATGCATGGTGGCGTGTCTTCTCGGCATGTGCACGTTTAAAGAAAATGTAGATTAAGACGTAAATAATTCCGACCAGCTCAAACCTTTTCTGTGCAGGAGCAAGTGATGTCAATTTCTCTCTTTCTCTCCCTTTATATACAGTATATATCTCTCTCTCCCCCTTTATCTCTCTCTCTCTCTCTCTCTCTGTCTCTCTCTTTCGCTCTCTCCCTTTATCTCTCTCTCTCTCTGTCTCTCTCTTTCTCTAATCATGTCATTTCGAACATTACTTTGTAAGATGCCACTCTTTAAAAGTGGCATTAAAACTTTACAAAGGAAAAAAATGAAGGGGATCTCCCACGGGGTGCCATTTAAGGTAGGAGTGCCACGAAGTGGACCAGCCATGTTCGATAAATGAATTTTGGATGACCAGAAGACAATGGATGGACGGATGGAAAAATGAAGTAGCCTACTGTTGACAATATCACGGTGGTCAACGTGGGTTTGATATGGTGTGGCACAAACATATTTAGTCTCATCCATCGTACTTCCACATCACATTGCCAGAGCTGATGGCAAGAGGAAGCTGTTCAAATCTCCACTTGAGCCACTCAAGCTCTCATGTGTTCAGCTAAGCACATTGAAGCCATCTAATTAAATGTCTTAGTGAAAATGACCGTGGCTTACATTCTCCTGGCACTTAAGCTTAAAGTTCAAAGGTGCAGAAAATCCATACACAACATGACACTAGACAGCCTTGAGTTAAAAAGTCAAAAAACATCCAACTAACCAAACTTGTTCTCTACGGCTTGTATTCACTTAGTCGCGGGTGAGACATTCTCGCTAACTTAAGACGAGAAGTGGTGTACACCCTGGACTGGTCCCCAAACAGGATGTAACTTATACACCCTGAACCGGTTGCCAGCCAATCGCAGGGCACACAGAGACGAACAACCATCCGTGCTCACAATCACACCTCGGGACAATTTAGAGTGTTTATCAACATTGCCATCCATGTTTTTGGAATGTAGAGAAAACCCACACAGAAACGGGGAGAACATGCGAACTCCATACAGGAACGCCGGAGCCGGAATCGAGTCGACCACTGTACCGCCACTTTATCAAACAGAAAAAGAACAAAAAAAACCCTAACTGCACCAACCCACATCAAAGCCTAAAATGTATGCAGCGCTGCATTGAGTTTTGTGGGATGCACAGATGACCTCGAGCAAACAGTATAAGGCGAAGGCCAAAGGGCACTTGTTTGCTTGGTCAAGTTGTCCACACGATATGTGCTGGGGTCACTTTTGTGTTTGGAGACGCGTCTGCTACATTTTCCTCCGCATGGACAGATTTTCACAATAATTTGATATCATTTTGGCAGCTTGATGCTTCTTCTATATGGGAAAATGGCGTCCATGCTGTCTTTTACGTGCTCAGTACAAGACTGCATAAATTGATCTTTATATTTTATAAACATTTCGCCAAGTGAGTTTGGCTCGCAGCAGTTCAGCTTCGCGTTCACATTGTTTGTATGAGCAGAAAGCACTGGGTCACTGAGGTTGTGCCTGTCTTGTGGCAGCCTGGAAATGTGCCTCGGTGGTTTTATCCGATCAATATTTATCATACCGAGCAGTGATCTCCTCCCATGATCACATTGATCCAATGACAATTACGTTCGTGTTTACCTGCTACCTCCTTTTTTTCCCCCTCTTATGTAGCTGCCCCTTCTCCTCCAGCCACTCTGTCTTTGTCACACTCTCATTATGATTCATACACAGCTAATCACATTACCACCATGGGCTCGTAGCCTGACAGGTCACCCTGCTTTTCTGTTAACATTGGTGACATACACAATTACATTAGAGAGATGTAGTGTGGGAGTCAGTGTGGGAAAAAAAGCTGAGCTCAGCTGCCTTATGCCTCGTGTTAGTCTCAACTGCATGTCTTTGTGCGTTTGTGTGTAAGAATCCATAAACGCAAGCTCACTTTTCGCATGAGTCGCAGGAAACTTTTTTTTTTGTCTTTGAATCTGTCCAATACATATTAAGTCTGTTACTTTTCAGATTAATTGCCTCTCTCTGTAGACGAGTAATTTCAGCTAAGTGGGAAATGATTCATATCTTTTTATTGTGCAATATTTCATGAACTACTCAACACAAGCAGCGGAGAGTCGCTGTATAAACAAATAACAAATTCACTGAAAATATCACACAAATACTGGCTTTCTTTTATGTACTGTGTAGTTTTATGGAAGCCTGTGTGTGTGTGTGTGTGTGTGTGTGTGTGTGTGTGTGTGTGTGTGTGTGTGTGTGTGTGTGTGTGCCACCATCCCTTACTACAGTATCACTTTGCTCACCCACCTCATCAGAATGCCAGAGGATGGTATCCCACGGAAGGTCCTCTATGGCCGGCTGAGGCGAGGACAACGCTCAGCTGGAGGGCTAAAAAAAGAGGCTCAGAGATCAGTTTATGGTCTTTCAAAAAAAAAAAAAGGGGGGGGCTCCACCCTAACACACTGGAGACGGCCGCTCCTGGCCAAAAAAACGTAGGAGGCAACTCACCTCTGCTGTCAATTCAACCCCAGCATCTGCTTTTGTGTGGAAGACAGTGTGCATCTCATCGGCCATGATGGACACCCACTGAGTGTGTGTGCGTGTGTTTGTTTGAAGTGCAAAAATGAGTTGATTAATCAACAATGAATCAATTATCAAATTACTGGATCATTATTTCGATAATCGATTAATCATTTAGAGACCTCGTTTAATGAATAAAAATGTCCAACTCCTTGGAATTTCTTTCTCTCAACAGTAAATATTCTCAGATTGCTGTAGTCCTTTATAAAAGCAGATTTATTACCTTTGTGTTGAATCAAAATGAAAAATTCAAAATTTGTGTGTGTAAGAATAGATCTTTTTCCTAAATATAGGTCAGTTCATTGTAGGTGAGAAAATGGGTGGGTGGACTTGTTTCTGCTAAGGATTTTTCCAGGGCGAATTCCAGGTGATTGATGCCTATTTTAAAAATGCCATCAAGGAATTAGTTAGAAAATACCACAGAATGGATTGAGGTTAAATTTAACAATCACAATCTGCATTTGTACGGCAGCCTAATATGATTCCAAAATAGATTTGCTCAGCTTAATGGCGCAAACGATACACAAAAGTCATTAAAGCGGTCCGCAGAAACCTTAACATTTGCATTGATACATAAATCCTGAAAATGTCATCGTCACTGAGCGGGGAAGAAAAAAAAACAGATCCGTCCGCATCTAACATTCATTCAACAACAGCACAATTAATAGTCCTCACGATACATGTTTGATCAGTTGATTGGATATGAAAATGCACATGATCACAATGATACGTTCAATTCGCTAATAGGAAAGGTGTGAAAGGCTCTTTACAAATACTCTTTACAACTATGAGGTCTCTCTTATGTTGCGTCGTCTCATTTTCTTTCATGGCTTTCTTGGCCTCCTTCACATGTGGGCTTCTTTCTTTCACCATGAAATGTATTCCATTTGTAATACATACATGGAATACAGCCAACGAATTAAAGCTTTGCTGCGAAGGAGGCTGGTTGAATGAATGTCGCAATAAGTATCCATTGAAGAGGATAAACACGCCTGTTTTAATGGAAGGCCCCTTTATAGCAAACAGACCTCGCTGAGTGCACCTGTGAGGTTTTATTCATTAAAAAGCATGCTCTAATTATGAGGATCCATTAATGGTGGTTTTTTTTTTTTGTTTTTTTATGAATACATTGGTAGCCGTAGATTTCAGACAAGTGACTACTTTGTGAAAGTTCAAGGTCCCGCTTTTGTTAATAACATTAACTTTCCTTCCATGCTAATGTTCCCGTTGCGCACAAAAGCTATTTTCTCATTTTGAACTGACACGTGTTTCTGAATAGTGTCAAAACAGCGGCCATCTTCACAGGGCTTGCTGCCTTCAGTTTTCAAGTGAAAAGGATGTAAGCTTGCAACCAAAATTTGGAGATTTTGAAAGTGCCGTTGGGAATGAATGGTGAAGTTTGAGTGAAAAACATGACATTTTGGGAAAAACGGGATTTTTTTGGAATGGGAAAATAGAAGCACAGCTGTCAAATTTTTGGAATAGGTTGAATAAATGTGGGAGCAGTAGCGCCTCAAAAAACTGTGAGGAATAAAATTGAAGAAGTTAATGCCGTAGAATAACATATATTGGCTTTCACACAACAAATCTCGTGGCACTCCAGGAGACACTGGAAAGGTAGCGCAGTACAGGTGCTGCCTTTCTCACTGATTAATGTAGTCAAGGCCTGGTCTCGGCAGGTCTTGAAAAATCCCAAATCCGCCCGGACTGAGACTGAGACAGGACAGAGTAAAAATACCTTAGATTCCGAGACGAGACCCTTAGAAACTGGTCTCGAGCCAAGACTGATCTCGAGAACCACACCACTAATTGTAACCATATCAACATCGATCAAACAATCAAAGAGAGAGCAGTAACTTTCCTGCTATATAATCATAATTAAACTGCTGTAAAACAGCAAAGACTGAAAAAATGTAGTTCAGAGGTTCCACTGTCATACATATTTCAAGAAATGGTGCCGCTGTATTTGTAGCAAGCTTATGAGACAAGTTGGAAGTTTGAACATTTTCAGACACATGACACAAGTAGTTGTTGGTCTGACGCTACCATTTTATTGCATGCAACGTTTTTCATATCAGGCATTTCAGACGAACCGTCAAAACATCAAGAAAAACAACAATGGAAATTGGACACTTTGAATCACCTCTTTTTCTTAAAGCCGAACCCCAATGTCATCGTACAGTAAATGCTAGTAAAAAGCTCATGGAAACATTTGATTTTACAAAAAACAATCTCATATTTGTACCAATATGGTATGGAAAATCACTTAGATTCATTATTTCTTCTTAAATAAATAGAGCAATTCCCACTGGACATGAAGAGAGGCACTTAAGTTTTTTTTTTCTTTTCTTTTTTGTCAAATGTTCTTTCCACATCCGCATTGTCTTCCATACACATTCAGCTGCGGTTACATGACTGAGAACCAAAGCACTCACTCGATGAGCTGGATTTACACAGACCAAGACAACAACAAAAAATAAATACTATAAACCCCCCCCCCCCAAAAAAAAACGGCACGGGAAGAAGCTTTGAGTTTTCAAGTGGCGGATTTGTTGCTGTGTGAATGCGGCCAAAAACAAACACATACTTTTCTTTCTTTCTCTCTCGCGCGCACACAAAAAAAAAAAAAAACACGCACGACGGAATATAGATGTTCAATATCTTGTTTCACATGATTCAATCGTCCGGTCACTTTGAACTGACACAAACAACCACAACAACAATAAACACAACATCACTGTCCGCGGGGAGTCACAGTCCCTTATATCGTGGAGCACAAACGTCACTATCGTCCAGTCATTTTTCAAAGACTTGACACAATCAGCTGTACACGTATACATGGAACGACACAGCAAGCGACCAAAATGTCCAGTGGTGATTTGATCAGATTCAATTTTCTGCAAACTTGCCATTGGTGCACAGTCTCTTAGTGGGGCTGGGGGAGATCTTGTATTTTATGCCCAACTTTGGACAGTCAGCTGGGTTGGCGGGTTACCGTGGGAGCCAGAACTGAGCCAACTTCCCTAAAAAAAAAAAATAGCCGGCGAGGCCTCGAAACAACTCAAGGAATCCCAAAATGCGTCATTCTTTGTGTGCTGAGATTGGTAGACTGATTTTTCTTTGGTGAACTATTTCACTTAAGACAATGACAGAAAAGGTCCCAAGCAAAATTTGATTATCCCCACTGGTAGGCCTGGGTTTTTGGTTCATGCCTTGGGTTGTCCAGCGGTCCAACAAAAAAATGTTCAGCATTTAGGAACAACAATGAGGAAAAGTAATGAAAGGAATAACATTTAAAAAAAACGTTTAAAAGAGGGGCATTGTCCTGAAATGATTGTAGTCTGGATTTAGTGCAAAGGAAATTGACACAAAGAGTAAGAAGATGAAGTTGCACGGAAATCTGCGATTTCGGACCCCTCAGTCGGCAGCAAAAACCGCTGTCAACTTCAGACACTGTGTTATCCACTTTTATAAATCAAGTATTAAAGTGCCAAAAGAAAGCCGCAGATTAACTGTGAACAGCAGCAATGGTCATTTCACATATTTGTTTAATTTTGTGAGGAAAAAGATAAATCGCAGGAGAATTTAGAATGTAAGAGGACGGCTACGTTAAGGCGACAGATGTTAGTCTTCTGTTAAAAAATTCTTTGTAATGTGGCTGCCTTTACCTGCATGGCCCTTACCTAATTAGTGTATTGGACAAGTGCTTTAGCGGCTGGATCAGTATCAGACAACATGTTTCTTGGAGCCTCCATGGAACTTCCTTCCAAGAGTCATCCACTTTAAACACAGCAGCTTGAACACTTCCTTTTGAAAATTGTCTCATCTCGTTAAAAATACATCAAACTTATATCTCTATTCAGGGAGGAATTGAAAACTGCGTCATAATTGTTGTCTCCCCAAAGAGCCACATCAATTTCATTATGCTCATTTGTACTTAGTAGGTCACATTCAAATCATGTCATTACTAATTCCTAAGTGCGGATTGATTTTTTCCCAATTAATCCAGCTCATCAATGCCATGACTGTATGATTGCATGTTGAGTCATTTGAAGGACCCCAACGGGGACTAAAGCGTCATTGTGTGTGTCATCTGATTGATCCCAGTTCTAGCTCCCAGGCCCATTTTATGATTTCCCTTTTTTTAAATTTTTTTTTATTATGGCTGGCTCTGGTCCAGCGCCTACAGCAGGTGCGCCTCAATGCGGAGCCAGTGCAGCCCCTGTCTGATGTAACGGACCAGCTCGGTCATGCCGCTCTGCTGACTCAAAGGCTCCATCGCCAAGTCGAGCTCCTGGAAGAACTCTGCAGGGAGACAGAGAGACACTTCGGATGAAACACTTAACTACACTTGAGGTTCTTTCACTGACACAGATGAGAAGATTAGCAACAAGACAAGCATAATAAGGTCACGACAATGTAGCTGTGCATATTAGCTGTCGAGTTAACACCCGCTTCATCACGCCTCAAATTTGAAAATTATTTTTTGGAACCTATCTCCTGATCTTTGTTTGCGCTTTATGTCTTCAGGCCACCTTGTGGCAAGTTGGTGCTTCTGAACTATTTTGGAATGAGTTAAGGAGTTTCAATTTGACAAAAGTAGGGCTTTGTCACATCTTACTGTTGAAGTGAGTTGAGGAGCGTCATTTCCAGTGAAGTTGTGCTTGACTGTCACCTCGTGGCATCGGCAGTCATTTTTAAAGCCCTTTTCACTACGCAGTGGATCAGTGTGAAAGAGTGATGTGGCAGCATGGAACGATGGGTTTAGACAAGAAATAGAACCTACTTTCCCGAGATGTATCTTTCATTGTGACAAAAGAAAGCTCATTTGCTCATTTTAAGAAGGAGACTAGCAGCAGAAAAAAAAGGGAATGCTGCATCCTTTACTAACAACTTGGCGGGGACATGGAAGTTTAATCTCGTTCGTGAGCTCACCAAGACTGCTTCAAGGTATAGTTCAAGTTGAGCAGGGAGCAGTGAGGCCTGTCACAATAACAAATTGTTGAAGACGATACATTTTCCCAGAAACTATCACGACAAATAATTTCGTTTTTTTTCAAGTGTAATATAGTGCCAAGTCACATTTATTTATTAAGCCCTTAACCACAAAAAGTGTCAAAGGGCCTCATATGTGTAGTGATGATATTAGAGCAAAAACAATCAAAGAACATTATTTTGCAGGGCAATTATCTTTCAATTCTTCAACAATCTTCGGAAATCACAATTTCCCATCACTGGTTAACTATTTTTTAGACGAGGCCCGCAATCGCTTCAACACAAGACTTTAGAATGATCATATTTTATTTTCTAACCTTGACTACCGGTGGCCAATCTGTCAGCCGTCTCCCAGTGCTCGTAGCTGCGCAGGATGTTGTTGGTGATGTTTACATGACTGGCCGCCATGTGGTGGATGCGTTGTGGAATTGCTATGCTGCCTGATGAATTTGGTGCACCTCCTGATACTCCTCCCCCAATGCCGCCGCTGGCCGGGGAGAGGCTGAGAGAGAGTGGAGACGGAGTCCCGTTGATCCTGGAATACCCGGAGGGGCTGTTAGGCATTTAAACAATAAAAGACGAGCTCATGGTAATGATTGGCAAATCAGGCTGCGGTGATTGAAAAACGAATCTAAGCATTTTCAATTCAGTTTGTCAACCAAATGCTATACAAGCTAGCTGTTTCATGGAGACAGTGTTGGTAAAACAAATTTCTGTGTCACCGTGAAAGCAAGGTCCCTACAATTATCCTTATATGGTTTGGTGTAGAAAAACTTGCACAGAACCCAGGCCTCAAACTTACCAAACACATTAAGGATAAATTAAGTCAGAGATAGTGGTGCAGCGGACAAATTGTTAGCATGTCAGCTTCACAGTTCTGAGGTAAGGGGTTTGTGGCGTTTGTGTTTTCTCACCGCACTTCTTCCCAAATTCCAAAACCGTGAAAACCGTCTAAATTCTCTACAGGGTTTCAAACGTGAGTATGAGTGCCTGTCTGAATATTGACTGTGGATGACTGATCCGGGGTCTACCCCACCTTTCTGTGCTGGATCCAGAAAATGTTCAAAGTATGGACATTAAATTCAGTGATTCTTTATGTACCATTAGAGGGGGCCCTTACACTACTAGTGGTACCCGTAACACACTTTGAGAATCACGGATATAGACAGTGTTCACACTCTAATTCACATTGATGCACACTTAAAACGGGGGCACAGAAATAAAAATCTGAAAGGGTTGCGTCAATGAGTTAACAGAACACTGAGCTCGGTCAGGCCACTTGCAATGAACGTGTAATATTCTCAACAAAATGTCCTTTTCAATCAACAAAAATATGAAATAAAATCATTTCCATTTTGACATAAATGAAAATAAATAGCGATTGGCTGGTAACCAATTCAGGCGGTACCCCGCCGACTGCCCAAAGACAGCTGGGATGGGCTCTCTTGTGAGAATAAGCGGATGTAAAAAATGATGAATAGATAACTGATACATGCTAATTTTGTAGAAAAGGTGAAAAAATTATGTCTTTTTTTCAGAGAAATTGGCTAATTTTGAATATCGAAGTGTCTTATGTGTATCATGTTCGCGCCTGAGAAGTTGTGAGTTTGTTCTGCGGTGTGCGTCATTGGCCAGTAAATCGTGTCAGTCTAATTCATGTGCATGCCAACACATTGTTAGGATAAGCCAAAGTTTTCTTTTTATGACAGTATTTTGTTAGGAGTGTTTTGTACCTGTAAAGAACTTTGTCATCTTCGTTACTGTCTAACCTGAGATTAATTAATTTTTAATTAACAACTTCATTATCTATATCACCAAACCTAAAAAAAAGTGTGTCACTCGTACAATAAAGTACCTGAAAGCTTTCAAGTTCAAAAATCTGTGTGGCTCTGACATTGACGTCATGTCTGTGATTTTGGCCGTGACCCTCGCTAATCCACAGACTGGTAGGTTTTTGGTTATGCACACGTCCCTCACACATGCGCTGAGTTTCCGTCCTGCTGTTATGAGCGTTAGAGCTGTTCAAACTCATTAGCTTCATATCCACAGCCCCTCCATGCCTCTCCTCGATCTGTCACCACCCACTCCATCGCACCTCCGCCAGCCCTCGACAGCCCCTCCACTCACAACTACAGCAAATCAATCCTTTTCTTTACTTCCTGAGGGGTTTGTTTGTCGACAAGATTGTTAAGGACGCTCCGGTATTTTGCAGCGGCGGTCCAGTGAATTCAAGATTCTAAATTGTCTATGTGTGAGCAAGCATTTGTATATGTGTACTCACTTTCCATTTGTCCTCCAGGGAGAGGGTGCTTGATGGGAATTCTTGGCGGAGTTCTGGTACACAGAGAGACACACGACAAAAGCTTATCTGCAGAAATGTGAGCAAAGGTGTATGCCGAAGGTCCCTCTTGGGTAGTGGCACAGTGATATCTTTTCAGTTTTTGTTTTCAGATCTTCAGAGACCTCTTTGCCATCAGGTGCCATATAAAATTTCCAGTGACCAGTGTTAGAGAGTGTGCGGGAGCATTAATTCCACATTTAACACATCTATTTTCAGCGTTCACACTTGAGACTTTGAATTTAGCAGCAAGATCAACCGGGTTTTATTCATCTCAGGATGCGGCCATTTTGTCACTGGCCGTTGACATCACAATGCCTCAGGGCTCAACTTGCAAACAATCATAAGACCAGACCCAGAAAACAGATGAACCCTGACTGGTCATTACTTGAGCCCTGTGATGCAATTCTTGGACGACAGCAAGTGGCAAAGTGGCCGCCTCCTGAGAGGGTTAAAAAGAGGTGGATTTTGCTGCCTAATTCAGATTCCACAAATGCAATACTGTGTTTAAACTAGTGGGGGCGCATTGAACAAATTATTGAAATGAAACAACAATTTTGGACTCGAGTTCCCCTTTAACATACCGGTAGTCATCGTGATGCTGAAAAATTGCTTGACAGGTTAAATATTTTAAAAGCATGTATAAGAGGGATATTTACATTTGAAATCATACTGCGCCAAGTTAAAATATTTATCAACTAAGATTTACTTTAAAATGTGTTTTTAACAGAACTGCATCACAATTAGGAATGGTCCACACAATTTTTTTTACCAGAACCACCATTTTTTTTTATAAAATTTATATTTGATACAGAGTGATTCATTTGCAAAATAAATATTACGGGGCAGTTCTGTTTGACTCCTATGAACTCTGCATAGCAAGTTGAAGAATAAAGCACTCCTGATTTATTTTATTTATTTAATTTTAAATCCAATCGTACACTGCAGTTGGACAAGAAGTTGAAGAGAATAAAAATCAAACTGGACAATCAGAGGATATTGTAGTTTTATCAAACCACCATTTTACTTAATAAAATGGTGGTTTTACTTGATAAAACTCTGTAAAATTACCAGAGGATTCATGACCTTATCTTACACTTTGACACACATTGTCTGTTGAAAATGTGTACATAATACTGGAGTAGTAAGACTGATTCCATTCTGGACAATGTGATTTTATTTGTTTGGTTTTTCGTCTCCTCAACACACAGCCTGAGTACTGCATGCACACACGCACACATGCACGCATACACACGCACACATACACACGCACACGCAAACAGTCACGCACAGTTCCCACAAATTCCCCTTCCGTTGCTTCCCAGAAATCCAATCCCATCACTGGAAACGCAGCACTGTGATAATGACATCCTCAGTAATTAATTAAACTACACATAATTAATCAAAACAAGTACATTAAACTCAACAATCCTCTTTGATGATTGATGGAGCTAATTAACGTGGTAATATCAAAGAGAAAGCATGGATTTTAATAATGCAATGGAAAATTAATGCACAGCACCATGAAAACGAATATGAAATGTCTTGTAATTGGCTTTGCATGTTTTTCAGCCAAAGAGTGGAACATTAGAGACGAATTAAAGGTCCCATCAAGTGTGTGTGTGTGTGTGTGTGTGTGTGTGTGTGTGTGTGTGTGTGTGTGTGTGTGTGTGTGTGTGTGTGTTACCTTGAAATACTCCATCAGCGAACGTGAGTACTTGACAGCATGGTCTTTCTTCAGATGGAACATCCGCAGATACAGCAGAGACAGACAGCGGTTACTATGGAAACAAAGCCATTAGAAGGCAGATGAATCCTCTCTCAAGATTCACGGTAAAAGCCTTATTCTCAATACTGTATTATCTTCCTGTCGATGAGAAAAACAAAATAGTAGTCAGAATTCAGACATGTCTTCCCAGAGCCGGATGAGCACCTTCGAAGCACATGCAAAAAAGGAAAGTGTTTATCTAATCATCCCTTTTTTTTTTCACCCCTCTTAACAGAAACAGTAAAGGAAGGAAGAACAGAGGCAGAAATACACTCAAAACACGTGGGGATGTAACCTTGTAAGGCTGACAGATTTGCAAAAGGCACATTAGTAATCTTGCATAGCCATCTGGCATGCTTCTATTGTGGCCCCTCGGAAAACAAAGAGACCCACGAGAATCCAGAGAGTGGGACACGACGGCAACGACAGGTTTTAACCTCTTGAGGCTAATAAACAGATTAGCTTGACTGGTACCGTTGCAGTTTTGTCACAACCGGGCATCATTTTGTCATGCATAGCATTGAGAGAACTTTCCCTGATGGAAAATGTTTTTCCTTCTCAGAACTGGCTCAGCAAGAGAGAAGATGTGATCTTATGTCTTTTACGAGCAACAGCAGCAAAACAGCACCAACATATTCCTTCAGCCTTGTGCAAAGTGTGCAAACTTGATAAGGCATCTTGATTAAAATAACTCTTAAACACCTTACAAAAGGGCCCCACATACATCCAAAGGATTGCTCTTTGGCGAACTGCATTTTCTCATTGTTCTGTTGCACTTTGTTTCGAAAGCACTTGTGCTTGTTATGTGAATAACAATTACTTGCATCTCTAAGTGCACTGTGGTATTGATATGAACCCAG
This sequence comes from Hippocampus comes, assembly GCF_001891065.2. Taxonomy (NCBI): domain Eukaryota; kingdom Metazoa; phylum Chordata; class Actinopteri; order Syngnathiformes; family Syngnathidae; genus Hippocampus; species Hippocampus comes. The sequence continues at coordinate 4,746,437 of NW_017805744.1, forward strand.
AATGAAAGACAAATAAATAGGAACTGCTTATGTGAGACAATTCCACTCGTTACATGGAGGGGCAATTTTCGACTGAACTAATCAAAGACCATTAATGCGCCTAGCTGGAGATGTAACAGATTTTTTTTTTTTACCCTGCTGTACAAAATTAAATAGTAAAGTAAAACAACATTTTCTTTGTCAGTCAGTGATCCACTTTCCATAATGCTTATCCTTTTCAGGGTTGTATGGAGCCTATCCCAGCTGAATTGGGGAAAATGGACAATGCACCCTGGATTGATAGCTAATCAATCAGGTTCACATGATGGAGAGAGACAACTATTCGCATTCACGCTCACATTCATAACATCACAGATGAAGAAGTGAACCCTCACTTCCTGCACTAGGTGAGTGAATCTGCTGTGACTTGTTTGCTGAACATGAACGTAACATTGCTTTGTCGAACGAACAGAGTCGGGTTATGTTCAACAAGACGGTAATCAAATATGAATGAACATCAAAGTTTGATGGAGTGTTCCGAGATTAAAAAAAAAATGGTAATCATACCACAACACGGCAAGTTTCTTCTCCGCTATGGTGGCTGAGTGGCTGGTGAAGTTCTTCAACCTCATGGCATACCTAGAGAAGAGAGTGACAAGGAGCGAGCGAGCGAGAGAGAGAGAAAGAGAGAGAGAGAGAGAGAGAGAGAGAGAGAGAGAGAGAGAGAGAGAGAGAGAGAGATGAGAGAAGAAATGAGAGAGAAGTAAAGATCCATTTTCTATAGTCCCTTGTCCTCATAAGGGTGGTAGGGGAGCCTATCACATCCGTTTCAAATTTGAAACTCCTTAAGACATTCTATAACTCGGTGGTGGCTTCGGCCAAACATTTTTTTTTCCACAGTGGTGTTATTTTTCATGTGTTTTTGTTACCAGCATATGAAACACAAAACAACGTAACGACCTTTTACGTTTAATTAAACTACAGTATATCATAATACTCATTCATCCCGGTGGCAGTTCGGTTAGATGCAGAATGTTTTTATCTAAATATCGATAATATCCTCATCTTTTGTCCACCATTACATCATATGTAATATCATTGCTACCTTCAGGTCATGAGGGTAACCTGATCGTTATTACTCAGCTAAAATGTAAACGTCAGGATTGTGGTTCCACCTTGATTCCCTGCTCATAAACTAACAAAATATTCAACATTTTTTGGGGGGAGTTTCTGTTTTTTCGTGATCCACATTTCACTTACCGTATTTTCCGCACTATAAGGCGTATCTAAAAGCATTAAATCTTTTCAAAGGCCGGCAGTGCGCCTTATAATCCGATGCGCCTTTTATAATATTCAATATTCTGATTTCTTGGACATAATATTTGAAATTTAAAGTGCTTTGTTACAGCTGCAGTTGTGAAAGCTCTATATCAGTAAAGCCGTGTTGTATTTTATTGTATTCCAATTAGCATAGCTCCATCTAGTGGATGCATGACACAACCGCAGCCACTATTGTAGCTTCTGTGCGCTTTATAGTGCTCCCTATGTATGAAAACAGTTTTACATATATTATATATATAATAAATATTCATTGTAGGTGCGCCTTATACTCAGAAGTGCCTTATAGTGCGGAAAATATGATACTAACTCTACGTGTAACCCCTACCTAATTAGCTCGACGGTTTCCGAGTACATCGTGTATGGCGATTTGGCCTCAAGAGGATCCCGCTCCATCGCATTTCCACACTCAATGAAAGAGAGGGCGCCGTCTGCGTAGTTCACTGCTTTACCGTATTTGTCCATCTACACACAGAGAAGGCATGCAGGAGGAAAATACAATTAGACACCTACACATGTTTAAACAGCTTTGAGTTAGACAGTCTTCGCTCTGAGTAATCCCCCCCGCTAAGCCGCATATCCGCAGATAAGTCTGAGGAAATGACACGTAAATATCAGATGAATAAGAAATGATGACATTTCATTTCATTGTTTACAGCAATTAGATAATTATTTGGATAATGTGCAACATAGCAGGCATCAGTCGTCCTTGAATGCAACATTCGCTTGGATAAAATGGAGCAATTCAAAATATACAATACAGTCCTTGAAGCAACAAACAACAAGACAGACAAGCAAAGCTCAAAGCCAGTACGGTCAGCTCACGTTGTGCGTTTTGAAATCATTTTCTTTCCATCTTTGAATAGCGATCTTCGGCATTCAGAAGTTTGCGGAAGTGTCATTGTGTGTGTGTGTGTGTGTGTGTGTGTGTGTGTGTGTGTGTGTGTGTGTGTGTGTGTGTCTGCGTAAGATCTTTCTTTGATAGTGATTACAGATATACTTACCAAAGCATCGGCCTTGTGCTTTAGTCTTTTGGCCTCCTGCATGTAGTAGTCTGCACTATGGACACTGGATACAGTACAGAGAACATAAATACTATGCAAGGCCAGACAAGTCACTCATGCCCAAAAATAAACTGCTCTCCATGTTAAAGTGAAAATGAAAGAAATGCCTCCATATTGGGTCCCAATATAACTCAGGTAGGGTTACATGATGGTGCTTTATAATTAAATGCAGAAAGTTATGTGTCAAAGACAGTTAGACTAGACTCCTGAGAAAATATGTTGTTGTTGTTGTTGGTTTTTTATTTTATTTTTTTTTTTACATTGGTTAAAGTCTGAGGAGTATCTGCCCTGTTCTACATCATTTGATTGATTGAGTTTAACTCAAAACAGACTCAGCGGTGCAATAAAATCACATGAATCACCTAGTGCAGAAATGAAACGTATCTCCTGTATTTCAGCAAAATCAACATGACACGTATTTCACTGGTAACAAAGGGTATTTTTATAACAAACGGTATTAAGTCCAAGAAACAAATTAAACAAAACCAAAAGAAGTTAAATGTAAGCCATAATTATTGAGTTGGGCTTGTATTTACTGTAACAATCCCTGTGCTTGTACATACGTGTCACTAAAGGACAGTCTTGGTCTCGGAGGTTCCGCAGGATCTGTCAGTGGTTCCGACCACGCATCTGAGTTGGATTGTCCGTTGGCGTGGAAACTGTCTCCACAAGACTTCTTGCTATGATGATCTGTTAGCTGTAGAAGAGAGGTCAGTGGAAGACAGGCTTTTGATTATTATGTATACTATATAGAGCATATTAATTATGAGTAAATGACACAACCAGAGAATGTACTGTAACTTGTTTGTAGCAGACACTTGTGAATGTTCCTCGTTGATAAAATAGTGACAGATACTGTTCATGTTCATGATTTGTAAGCAAAAGTCTGCTTATTCCTTTCAAAATATGAAACATAGTCACGGAACTGGGAGAGAAAGCATGCATCGTGGTTAATCATTTTTGCTTATGTTTAAAAAAATATATGGGCTCTACTTCCATGGTATTATGGGAAAAGGGTATACTTGATATTGAATATTTCATTTTGGTTTGGCATGCAAGTTTTTTTCATTCTTTGTTTACATATTGTGATGAATCAATACATTGATTACCAGTACAACTTTCAATTATGTTGGCCATTATCGATTGAACACAGCTACAGACTTACACTTGTGGCAACATTTCTGGCATGTGATAAACTTCTGCCATCTCCTCTCCTGTGTCTGTGTGTCGAGGAGGAGATGGGGCAAGGTACCACTGAAGTGGCGCCACCATCCTGACTGAGAGATGAACTGCTCTCACAGTTACGTTTAGGAGGGGGTTCTTCAGATAGGGGGGACAGTAGGGGAGGAAGAAGCTTCTCATCTTGCCGCCGGGACTGTTTCCTGTTTAGAGATCTAAAGAACATGCACACACACACACACACACACACACACACACACACACACACACACACACACACACACACACACACACACACACACACTTAAAAATGCAATAAAAGTACAAATGAATCTCATGAGATGTCCGCCCCAATCTTTGAGCGTTTTGCGTTTTTCCATTGCGGATAATACACTTTTTCAGTTTTGTGCAATGTGACAGCTGTGTATTCATAATCTCAAGTAAACAGCCAAATATGAGGCGTATGAGTCATAAAAATGATTCTTTTCTTCCTCCAAAAGTAACAACATACAATACCATGAACACCGTTGTGTTCCACTGTGCACACCATCATCCAAGCTCAACCAACCTTGGATTTCCTTGTGATGTTGAACTCATTCAATACATGTATCGGCCAGCCTAAGAACCTGTTTTGCTGGGTTTTTCAGTGCACGGCAACATTCAATTAAAAGGAGAAATAGATGAATTTAACCCTTATCATGCACCCTGTAACCTGATAAGCTTTCCACTGTATTAACCGCTGTCCCCGAAAGGGTTAAGAAAGAAAACTGGGAAACAAGAAATGAACTTTGGATGATCCAAAATAAGATGGGGAAAAGCTACCTATCATCTTAAACAACCCTATATTTACACTTGGAGTTTTTCCGTACTTCTCGATTGAAGTAAAAAAATAAAAAAGTACATATAAAATCATGTGTTTGTGTAAAAATGCAGTTTTTGAATCAATGTACTGTAGTTGTGATTTCACTTTTAACTCATCCAGATCTATTCAAAACGTGTACAGCAACACCAACATTCTGGTGGCTTTCTGTGCTCTGCTGTCTCCAGTATTATGTCGATAGACTTCACTTGTAGTTGAATGTTAGTTTAGAAAGTTAAAGTAAGTGGTCCTTTCCTTTCCTTTCCTGATAGACCGCAGATGATTCATCCCGCCGTTGTTATTGGAGCTCCTGTGACTCATATTGTTTGCAAGCCCATAGATAATATTTTTTTTATGTTTTTCCTCTCACTCGAAGCTCTGGGGGGGTTGATGCAATGCAAGAGTTGCTGAGCTCGCAAAACAGCACCGCAGGCCTAGACATTAGTGATAATATACAAAACCTGGGAGACAAAACTAATTAGTGGCTGAGCGTGTGAGTGTGTGCGCGTGTGTTTGTCTGTGTGGCATGGCTAGGCGTGAGTACAGAATAATGGATGCGAGCAATGTGCATGACGACGCTAATATGCATGTGTTTGTGTGATGTTTCTAAATGAATGCTAGTATGTGTGTGCTTTCCAGGGCGCTCATGCATATTTTAGGGTGACGACTACCGATGTTAAAGCACAAAATGAACACATGATATCAGCCAAATATTCTTCTGCAGTTTTTGGAATGTTACTTGGCCAGTTAGTGAGGGATACTTGAAGCTTTCAAATTTGCAACGCCACTTTTCCAAACCTCAAGATTTCCAGCCATTCATTTATAGCGTCGTGATTTCACCGACTGAGCGGTGATAATCTGTCAAAAGTCACAGATTAGAAAATGGTGGAAAGGCTCCGAGTCGGGTAATCACATCAGCCGGTTTACAGCTCCTATAAAAAGCCTCTTGGGTGAAATACGGGCGATCTGCACACTGAGGCGTCTGGCGCACAATGTCGAGGGTTCAACTCCAGGTCACCCCAACTTTCCCTCCCTTCTTCCTTGCCATATAATCTGTGATTGTGGCGAGATGCTTCGTAAATCTCGGTCGGCGCCACGTTGACTTATATGCAACGAGACAGTCAGCTTCATCTGTTGTCAGAAATTCACAAAGAGGACATCGTATGTCATTCGTGTCACCGCGAAATTTGTACTTCCCGTTACTTTCACTAACGTTCAATTTAATTTAAACGTCACTGTAATTTAGGGGTTTAAGGACATTTTAAATGTGGATCCTCTTTCCACTTTCATCATCTTGAGTGGTAAATTGGGTGCAAGCAATTGGCATGAGTTTGAAAATGTGGCTGTGGATCAAAATTGAGGGGAAATGGATGTTTTGACAGTTTTGCAAAGCTTGCCCTCACTCTCTGCAAATGCGTGTCCCTTCATTGTTCCACATACTGTACGTATTGTATGTACTGACTCATGAAGTGTAGCGGGTGGGTTGAGAAGTGCTCATTGTCAGTACTTACTCCATAGGGTTGTTTTTGTGGTTTTGTATTGGAGAGATACAAGGTGGAAGGAGCTGACAGTCTTTGTCCAATTGTAGCTTTTTATTGCTGTTACCGGATGGCTCCATGTGGTCCAACTGGGAATAGAAAGAAGACAAACATGAGTTTGAAAGGGCGAATGGGATTGTGCACGAGCAAGAGGAAGTAAATTTATAGCCAGGAGCAATGGCGGCTAGTCAAGAGAGGATACAAGGGAGGGCAATGCTCCACCAAACACTATATCACTTCTCGTGAAGAGAAAAATCTAAATATAATAATAAAGTTATTCCAAAAACATGCATGGCAGGCTAATAGAACAAACTAAATTGTCCCAAGGCGTGAGTATAAGCGCAGATGGTTGTTCCTCTCTGTGTGCCCTGCGATTGGCTGGCAATCGGTTCAGGGTGTCCCCCGCCTACTGCCCGAAGACGGCTGGGATAGGCTCCAGCACGCCCGCGACCCTTGTAAGGATAAGCAGATAAGAAAATGGATGGTTGTGTGTGTGTGTGTGTGTGTGTGTGTATCTATTGATTGATCGATTGATAGATATAGATATATATACTGTATATATATAAAAAGGTATATATAAAAGGAGAGAGAGAGTGCACCTGCCTGGTTTTGAACATTTGATTTTGATTCCAGTTGTAGTGATTGTTAATCCCAATCAAATTGTGTTGTCTGTGATATCTACAACATTGCAAAGGAAGAAGAAATCAAAGTGCATCAAAGAGTAAAAGAGCATGCTATAGTTTTCCTGGAATGTAGCTCACGGTGATGGGTGCCCAGTTATTTGTATAAATGTAGGTGTAGGTGGTGTGCAAGACAAAAACTTTGAATGACATTGTAAAAATTTTAACCTTGTGTTTTCTCTTGCTCTTGCTGGTATGCTTCTCTGTGGGGACCACCAAGCTGCTTGTTGCGAGCCTCCTGTGTTTTCCTCCACTCTCTTCTCTTTCCATCCTCCCGTGCAGCCTTCGAAGACTCTTCTCCGGCACAGGGCGGTTGTCCAGGACCCTGAGCCCGTGACATCCCTTTTCGCTTCTTTCCGTCACCTTGTCTCTCTCTCCTGAATTGAACCTTTCTCTCTCCTCTCTGTCCGCCTGCCCGTCCCTCTCTGTTAATCTACTGCTGTCACACTGCCTCTCTGTGTCGTGCACTAATGGCTCATTTTCGTCATTCTGCTGCTCCCCTTTCGGTAACTTCGGCCTTTCCCTGAGCCCATGGCAATCTCTGTCACCCTGTTTTTGTCTCTCTCTGTCTGACACCACGACCCTTTCCCCTGCTCTTTCGCATACTCTTCCTTCAACTGCGTCCTGTTCTATTATCCCCAGCCGAGATATTTGACCAAATCCCTGTCCTGGCACCCTGTTAAGTAAGCTCAGGTCAATTTTCACCCATAGACTCTGAGTCTCCTGGTATTCCGGGAGTGGGGAAAGAGGCAAATCTTGTCCCATCATGAAGTGTGGCGACATGGACTCCAGGTTCTTGCACGGTCCACCTAACCCTCCAGGGTCCGGAACAGAGGAACCAAATGAACCACTTATGTTTATGATGCTTCGTGTGTCACAGCTACTACTACTACTACTACCACCACTACTACCACCACCACCAGTGCCACTGCTGCTAATGCTACCAGTGCTACTGTTAATACTGGCGCTCACACTGCTACCATCCCGAGCACAAAGTCCCTTCCCTCCGACGACTCCGAGGCTCCCCATACCGCTGGCCAAGCTAAAACAGGGAAGAGAGGGGGTGGACGAATTGGACTGAGGCTGCGCATTAATTGCCGCACGTGTTGACTGAAGCGGCAAAGCTGGGATTTTAATGACTTCCTCTGAATCCGACTGGCATTCCGAAGAGGAGGAGGAAGAATCTGTTTCGATGAACTCTCTGGACTTGGGTGTGATTTTGTTACTTGGGCCTCTGTGTTTTCTCTTGTCCTGTTTTTTGACAAAAAAAAAAAAAAAAAAAAAGAAAAATGAATCAGGATTGATCATTCTTATTGCTAAAATAGTTTTCAGCATCCCACAACTGTGTACGGAGTACGACATGAAAGATCATGGATGAATAGATGATGAGCGCACAATTAATTGAGTCTATTGCCTTTATTGATTTATGTTGCTCACCGACTGTCCCATCCAATTTACAAATCGCTTAATTTCAGAAAAAAAAATCTGCTCTTGTGTTTCTCTCAGTTTGCATTTAAACATTCAATTATGCCATCTGCTGTATAAAGAAAGCTAAGTATATATTTTTACTGCTTACTATAATGATAATATCATGCAAATAAGACAGACGTGTTTTACTTATCTGAGAAAAGAAACACGTTTTGGCTTGATTGTTTGAATGTCAGTGATATTCACAGCACACATGTCACACAGTTCAGCACATGCAAGATGATGTCTGTCACATGCAAATTAAGGCAGCGATACCATCTTGCCATGAGCATCTGATAGACTTTACAAACTGCATCAGTGTCCCATTTGCAAAACTCCTATAGACATGTATCACTTGTACACCCTCTGGATTTTTCATTTTTAAAGTACTAGGATGCAAAGTGGCGGTGGCGCATGCTTTCTAACCCTAACGAATAAAGCCAGATTTATGAACTCAGATCAAGCCTTTAGTGGAATAAATAAAAATACTTTGCCGAACTTGGTTTGTTCTCTTGGGAACCACTATTGGAAAACATAAAAGCCATGTGATGAATTAAGGTTTGTGGCTTGAATCTCTGATTGTTGAACTGAATCATAAATTTCTCAGAAAAAGTGGAAGATGTCAAGGTCATGCCTGTCTCCTTTTCTGCATGACAAATCAGTTGCTGTTTACTTGTTGTCGAGGTCATATATCATTTTCATTTTCATTCTGTCTGTTTTTATTCAGATTGTTCCCACGTGTTCTCATGTTCTCTTTCAAAGGCAACAAACACGAAGCCCAAAAGGTGAGCTTGATCACAACACCGCCAGTGGCGTGGAACATGATCGTTACTGCCTGTGTTCCTTCAAAGGTGCTTGTATTGATTTTTGATGAGTCACGATTACTTGACGGGATAAAGAAGATTTATGAATTTTCATGACTTGATTATTTTAATGCTCCAGATTTTTGCTTATGCTCCACATCACCCCGCAACACAACCCGGAGGATATACAATGTAACCTTAATCTCTATGCTTGCTATGATTTGTCTACAAACAGTAACATTAATATTGATAAGAATTGTAATCATAATAATAATAACGGGGTGGCACGGTGGTCGACTGTTTAACACATCGACCTCACAGTGGAGGGGTGCAGGGCTCCGGCCTTCCTGTTGGGAGTTTGCATGTTCTCCCGTGTCTGTATGAGTTTTCTCCGGATACTCCAGCTTCATCCCACATTCCAAAAACATGCATGGCAGGTTAATGAAGTACTCTTAATTGTCCCTAGGTGTGAGTGTGAGCGCGGATGGTTGTTCATCTATGCGACTGGCTGGCAGCCAGTTCAGGGTGTCCCCCACCTACTGCCCGAAGACAGCTGGAATGGGCTCCAGCATGTCCGCGACCCTTGTCAGGATAAAGCGGCTCGGAAAATGGATGGATGGATAGATGGATAATAATAGACAATTTTACTGTAAGTACTATGAATTTGTATTTTTTTTTCCAAACTACAAACTCAAATGTTGATCTCTTCATCTGTTTCTTTCTCACACTGACTTTCCGTTACACTACAAAACCAAAAGATATTGATCCACAATCGTAACGCTATCTGGGGGCAATGAAGCGCTCATTGGATATTGCGAACTGATACTTCTTTCTGCCATTGTTGTCATCAGAGATATAAAATGATGACACACACACACACACACACACACACACACACACACACACACACACTCGCACTCGCACACACACACGCACATGCACACAAAACAAACCTGGTTTACACTGACAGTGGGTATTGGCACAGTGGTTTGCTGTAGTGCTACTGGTTGTACAACTGTGTTGTTTGAGTTGGTGGAACTGTGAGGTTCTTTCCTGGGAGCTGTTTTCCCACTCGGGGGCTTGGTTCGTGGCCTGGACGTGTTCTGATGCTCCATGGAGGAAGGAGGGTACAGGTCTTTTTCCCTCACTGCAGGGCTACTGACGAGACAGAAATTGTGAGAACGGGCTGCAAACGAAATACACAGAACGCTTCACGCAAAAAGGTTATAGGAATTATTCATCAGTTTAGTTTAGTTTTTTTCGTTTTTAGTTTTTTCAATTACTTATTGAGGTTTCCAGTTCGCAGCTCAAATGAAAAGCAAAAGCTCTATAAATTTAAACAGCACATGCATTTAAAAACAGGGGTTTTCATGTCACATTTCATGGATTAAAGCACAAAATACGAACACCTTTTTTTTTAAATGATTTTAGTATTTTACGTGTGTACTTCCACTGCATCGTGAGAGCCGATTAATGCGCTCGCGCTACATGACTGTCAAAGCAACAAACCCATTGTAAAAAAAATCATGCCAAACAAATCATGTGAGCAACAAGTCTGCAGTTATACACAATAAAAATGACAATTAAGATTCACTTTTTTAAATGTATACCGGCTATTACTGAGAATTATGAATAGATTCTGTGCAATTGCTCCTAATATTGTGGTCAAAGAGTGCTTAAGAATCATCAGCACACTTGTTTTCATTGCAAAGTGATTGATGATGAAAATCTTCACAAAACAGATGAGAGAAAAAAGTGTAAAAAGTCAAATACTTTATAGGCATTCAGTTAAGGTGACTCAACATGAATGCCAATTCAGTTACCGTATACTGTAGTTGGCAGGCCAAGGACCAGAACAGGACGTTTGACAAATTATTGACTTTGCTATTCCTATTTGAAATTAATTTTGTAGGTGTTTTTCCTTACCAAAACAATAACTATTCGTCAAAAACGAAGACACATGTCGAATTTTTTCCACCGTGATAGTGTACTGTCTTTCCTTCCTAACCTTTGCTGGTTTGATCTGCTCCACGTCTGACTCTGATTATCCTCCACACTGTTCGACCTCTCTGTCCGTCTGGGCTGTTTCTTCCCTGTCGTGATTCTCCTCGGTGTGGTGACCTCCGGACCAGATATCAGTGCTGGGGACAGCCTCATCTTTGACCTCTGACCCTCCCCTGATGCCTTCTGGCTGAGTTTGGCCTTCGTTTTCTCCCTGCCTGGGCTGTGAGGCACAAACATGATTGATATTTCTTTTACTTTGGGTAGATCATTTCGAAACAGCATGAAAACTTGAAACACGAATGCCACTAAACCTTCACTCATTCAGTATCATCCATTTTCAGACCCTTCTTAAAAAAATCTAAAATACGTAAAGACGTACCTGAAACCTTCTTAAAATCATGAAAAAAATGCCCTTGGCATTGGATGAGTTAAATACAAATCCCGTAATAAATTTGACAAATATCCAGCATAATATATTTAACGTCAAAACAAATAGATACAGTTCATACCAGAATGTTCCCCTGGCATCTTTGTGCTCCACTGCTGCCGCTGTGGGAAGAGCAGCGCCACTGGATCCACAGGGCTTGGTCTTGGCTGCGGCACCCGCTCCTGCCGCTTCACTGCACTGGGAGAACGTTTCCTGATTCTGAGTGACAGAACCTGGACAGTGGAACATTAGTGCGCAGGCTTTCCAGATTAAAGCAATGGAGTTAAAGCAATCCCTATTGGACATTGTCACTTTTACATTTGTATCCACATTTACCAACCTGCGCCATGATGATCTTGCGGTGGGGCCACCAGAGGTTTAGGTTGAGCTTGGACCTTGTTCAACCAGCTGTCCAGCTGCCATTTGTTAGTTGAGGACAACTCACGCTGCAGAGCGACAAATATTTCACATGTAGCAGCACATCTGTATCTTTATACAGGTACATATAATTGGAAAGAAAATGTAAACACATTTAAAAGTTAGTATTGCTTGCAGTAATAATGGCTCAGGAAGCCTGAGATTCTCAACCAAAATTGGAACGGATGAATTGATGAATGGTTGGATGGATGGATTGATAGATAATTCAATTAGATTGTCACAGTATCAATATTGATGCATGTAGTCATATGAATAACAGGAAAAGACAATCTTTTCTGTAGACAAACGGCATAAACCTCTCAAATATTGTTCACAAACCTTTCTAAATTTGTGTTAGTGAGCACTTTTCCTTTGCCAAGATAAGCCATCCCCTTCACAGGTGTGACATATCAAACACGTCTTCTGTTTGTTCAGGACACGAAGGAAACAGAAGGCGGAGGTGTTGCATGGTGGCATGTGTTAAGTAACAGTATGATCATGCCACGGGAATAATTGTAGATTGTGTGCAAATTGGGAAGTCGACTATATAATGTAGCGTCACGTATAATGATAAAGTGATCAAGTATAACACGATGCGTTGTGATAAGGAAAAATGATGTGAAGTGACATGGGCGCTGTCTGTTCCTGGACTGTTTACTTTGTCACAGTCTAATATAATAATATCTTACATGTTTGGACTGAACCAAAGATGTTACACGAACAGGAGTTTTTTTTTTCTTGTGAGGCATGATGTTTCCACAATGTAATATAAATGTATGCCTTTACAAAGTTCATCAGACGTGTATGACTTTGCAATACGTCGATCAAGGCAATTGTAGATTGTAATGTTGAATACTCTATCTACATTGCATCATACTGTATTTGGGTTACCCTTGTCAGCTACTTGAGTAAGTGGGGAATATTAAAATCAGCGCTCAGTATGATGCAGTGCAGACAGGTGGGCCAACTAAAGTACTATGTATAAAATAAACATGACATCTTCATGAATTAATTTGGTAATAGGTCAGGACATGACAAGAAAGAGATCCAGCTACGCATGGTCACACGTTTGTTCCTGGAACAATGCCTGTCAATATGCATTGTTGTGTCTTTTGCAGCCCCGTGTTAACACACACATGCTTGTCCTGGTACCTCAGGGGAGTTGGTGCGAGTGGTCTGGTTATATTCGCTGTCACTGGAACTGCTCTCTGATTCGTCCGTGTCCGACTCCGAGCTGCTCTCAGATTCACTGCTGCTCCCTGATGCGCCACTTTAGAGGACGGAGAGTAGACAGATTTAATCTACGTGTCACTAAGAAGCAAAACAATAGACTTGATTCACTTGGCACAAGCAAAGCTCATTCATGTCCTCTTACATTGCTAACAGGGTTACATCATGATTCACAAATAGAGTCACTCACCCTCTCCTGTTTTCAATAAACCACCTCTGCTAGTGAGTCGAAATTATTGTTTACGTCATTCACACAATGATTTCTACATTGAAAATGACTCCGTCAATTCATGTCATCTTTTCTACTGCCATCCTTCACATGATGATGAAATTTGGAGCCACTGCGTTCTCATGTCAACCACCACTTATTTAGCTGTTCTCATATTTTCAAGGGTGAGAGAAAAAAAGTACAGGAAAACTTCAAACTCAACATTTGTCACCGATAGCGAAAGACAATTACGGTTGCATTGCATCACACACTCAACCTTTTTACCATTTGATAAACACCCCCGGCACTGTATTTATAGCATCTAACTTAACAGCGTTAAGTGTTAAAACCGCTCTCTGTAAAGAAATATGGATTTGGGTTTTCTTTGAGCTCTTCACGTTTCTGATTTCATCAATGTAGAAAAAAAACCGCAGTAGGATTAGACATTATCCACTTCTTGCAGTAGTATCCTCCCATCAATATTAATCATGAATAGAAAATGTGATCACATATGGGGTGATAATTGCTTTCAACACATTTTCAGAGCAAGTGGAGCACTTTTTCTGTTTCTTGACAAAACTTCATCAAGAGGGCCCGGTGGTCGACTGGTGAGCGCGTCGACCTCCCAGTGCAGAGGTACCGGGTTCAATTCCAGCTCCGGCCTCCATGTGTGGAGTTTGCATGTTCTCCCCCAGGCCTGCGTGGGTTTTCTCCGGGTACTCCGGTTTGCTCCCACATTGCATGGCAGATTGATCGAACACTCTAAAATTGTCCCTAAGTGTGAGTGTGAGGGTGGATGGTTGTTTGTCTCAGTGTGTCCTGCATTTGGCTGGCAACCGGTTCAGGGTGTCCCCCTCCTACTGCCCGAAGACGGCTGGGATAGGCTGCAGCACCCCCCGCGACCATCGTGAGGATAAGCGGATCGGAAAATGGACGGATGGATGTATTTTGCCATGTAAAGTAGAAAAAAAAACTCAGTCAGATGACACACTACGCACTTCTTGCAGTCGTTGCCTCAACCAATATTAAGCATTAATAGAAACTATAATCACATATCTGGTGCTAATTGCTGGAATGCAGTCTTTTGAACCAGTTCAATTATCTCTTTCTGCTGCATATGCTGGTTCATCCGTCCTTCCACAATCCTTTGAAATGGTCTCCTAGAGGCAACACAACCGCTGACACAACTTGAGAACGCACAAACACACACGTGCGCGGGCAGAAATAGCAAAAGTGTGTATGTGTCTGTGTGTGTATATGTGTAATTTCAGTCCAAGGCTGCCGTCACAGCAGGCACCAATCTGTGTGAGCAGTCAAGCAGCAAATCCATCAACTGTTCCTCAGGCAACACACATGCACGCACGCACGCATGCAGGAATTGTGATTTCTTCTATCATTTCTCATCTCCTCTCGTGTTCTCTCAGTCCTGTCTTTCTCTTTCAATTTTAATACATTTTCCTCTCAGTCTTCACTATTAGTGTGGCGCGGTGTTTTAACTCCTCCACAGTTGTATTCTTCTCAGCTGATGAATTTAAAGCCATTATTTTCTTATTTTGTTCCGAGCTCAGCGTAGTGAGATTAAATGGGAATTATTTTCTCCCCAAAAAAATAAATAAATAAAAGTAATAAGCTTGGGCAAAAAAGATCATCTTGTATTATTTGACTCTGTTGCCTTTGAAACTAACACATGGGATTTCGATGTATGAGCTTTATAATTCATTGAGGTGTGAAGACCTTTTCTGTTTGTTTTGAGATGAAAATGACAAGTTGAGGAATACATTTAAATGAATCATACAAAGATATTTTTTTCCAGAGAGTGATGGATTATTAACTTAATGGTAGAACAAAAGACACAATAACAAAAAGAGACACAGCCATGATGAACACTATAATCGCTACAAAGGAACAAAAACAGTTTCAGAAGTCAGTGAGCCAATTCAGCACAAACCAAGCAGCAAAATTTCCAAATAAATGCATTGACAGTGCTACCTGTGTAACCAAGTTGCGTTTCAAGTTTGTATAAGACAAAATTCTGCCGAGATTTGATACAGCTCTTGTATCCATATCATCATATGATGCAAATGGTCAGAACGTTGTGGCCGGCTAGTGTCAAATTGAGCAGCAAATAGTACGTCACATGGATGCCAATAGTAAAACATTCCTTAATTAAGACAAAGAAAGACAGGAGGTCTTCTTCTGAGGTTTTTTTTTCCCAACCCAATATTACGTGAGGAGCTTGACAAAGAGCCTGACCTCATTTAAAGGGTTCTTAGCGTGTCACTTATGTTACATCACTTGGCTGAATGAATAGAATAAATAGGACATCTCCAATACAATGTATGTGTATGCAAGTGCAGCGCTTTTTATGTCAAACAAACCACTGCTGCGTGTGAGCCAACAAGTGGTGTCAAGAGGGATTGCTTTACGGAGGAAGCACGACAGACTTGTCTGTGTTAAAAAATGTAAAAAATGTTTTTTTTTTGGGTTCTCTCTATTTTTTGGTTCTCTCTATTTTTCTTTTGTGTAAGTTACAATACAAGCAGTCAATTCTAAACGACGGGCGTTGGTCCACTTTGTTTTTGTATAAATAGCATCATGTGAAGTTGAAGGAGGGTGTTTGCCGCTCAATGAGATATTCAATCGAGCACACTCTAGCCTATTTTATTCTGGCACCATAAACAAGAGTATTGCAGGAACAAGATGAAAGGAGCTGAATACATGTGTGAAAGTATTACATCTGGCCCGCTTCCCTCGACTCTCCTCAGGAATCAGGCAGGCATCAGCCGTCAAACATAATTTAGCACCGTTGTCTGTGCCAAATTGAAATGCGGCACCAGCTGGCGCAATCTGACAGGCAAGCATTTCACTGGACACCTTAAATACATCTCCATGATGTCAGGTCTTAAATGAAGATACACTCTACAGTTCACCCAGGAGCGGGTTGGATCACTTTGCAGCCTTGCGTCCTATTTTATGATGGACTCATCTGATGGGCATTTTCAGACTTCTATACGCGAATCACCGTTGTAGTCCTTGATGTGGCCTACACATATTGATTTTTCACATATTAAAATGTGAGAGAACCCACACATACAATTGTAGGGTAAAATCTGCAAGAGTGTGCTTGCTAATTTTACGGTGTGGAGTGACATAGGAAATCACACACGTAAAGATATGTATCTTCTCCCAAACTAGACATCTGTTGTAGTCACAAGACTTAGCTGTGAAAGGCAGCCTAGTGCCACAAGTCATCCAGACTGCCATAAAAATACAAAGAAGAACGAGGAGAAGCAAAAATACCGTATTTTACGCACTATCAGGCACTTCGGACTATAAGGCACACCTTCAATGAATGGCCTTTTTAAAAACAGGTTTATAGGGTGCACTGCATTATAAGGCGCATAGAATAGAAGACACAATAGTGGCTGCGGTTGTGTTATGCATCCACTAGATGGAGCTACGCTAAAGAGAATATAATACAATACAATACAGCTTTATTTAGTTTATTTACTTTCACAACCGCTGTAAGAAAGTGCTTTACAGAACATTTAAAATACTACATCCAAGAAATCAGAATATTGATCCATATATGAGGTGCATCGGATTATAAGGCACCCTGTTGGATTTTGAGGAAAGTGTGCGCCTCGTAATGCGGAAAATATGGTAGTTGTATTACGAGTAGTAGTCGTGTAATAAGATAAAAAGATGCTAGGCTATAAAGTAACAACACTGCGCTTGCAAAGCCTTCGTCTCGTCATTTTTGTGTTGAATGACTGAATGTTTTACACAAACACCCAACACAGGCAGTTGTGTCCGGTAACAGTGTTTGAGCTTCAGGTCACTTCCTAATTGGCTTTTGTTCCATTTCATGTAACCATCTGTGGCACCTGGCCAAATTGGAGTTGACCACGTATGTGAGGATTTGCGATGTAAATATTGAACACCATTGAGATTTACAATTGCTGGCACCAGCCATTTTTCAAGCACAAAAAAAAAAAAAAATCAGTCTTACCCACACAGAATAATCAGTCAAGGTAATCTTTCAACTGGGCCTTTGCAAAATGTGAGAATCCCACTTTAAAAGCAAGGAACCGTATTTTATTTCGCCATTTCAACTTATGTCGAAATGGACATCACATGCTACTATAAGAACTTATCCATGCTAATCAGTAAAGAAAGGGACATATTAAGGAGATATGATTCAATTCATGAAAGGACCTATTTTTTTGGCATGCATGTAATCATAGTAATAGCTGACATTTAAAAAAAGTTCCTATTCTTCCAATATTGTTTATTGTTGAAATTTCAAATGAACAAGAATTGTTGGTTTGATGTCTTGCAAAGCCCTGCTTGTGTGTGTTTTCTTTGGGCATCACAGATTCCTCCCAGATTCCCAAAAAATGCATGTTAGATTAATTGAAGACAAAACTGTCCAACAGTATGAAAGTGAGTGTGAATGGTCCATTGTCTATGCTGGCTGGCCACCAGTCCAGAGTCTACTCTGCCTCCCACCCAAAGCCAGCTGAGATGTGCTCCAGTTCACCCGCAAACCTAATGAAGAAAAGTACTATAGAAATGACACATGAAAGAAATGTCACGGAATTATCAGAAGATCATTCCACTTACATGCAATTAGATTACATTCATGGCATCAGGAGATGACTAGGATGGGCTGTCATGCATTAACTGCGACTATTGATGTCTTTCTTGCATCTCTCGGCATTGATGGGTAACTCTGTCAGGCAATCGTGTTCGCGTAATGTACTGGGCATCAGAACGAAAAGCACTCAAAAGCACTGTGATCATCTTAGAATAAAAAAAAAATATATATATACACACACACACACACACACACATTAAAGCGCATCTCTTCAGTGTTTCAAACTAGATTCTTTTTTTGCTAGCAGTAAAAAAATGATTTACAACTCGGAACTCGCCGTCTTGGCCTTTGTGTTGCATAGGAAAAAAATATGCAGCCTTTGTCAGATTTTCAGAGTGCATCCAAGCTTTTGGTATGCAGCTGTTGGTTTGTATGATAAAATCATCGCCAACAGGGGAAATGAGAGCCTCACAGCCTTGACAAAGTGAGCCATTGGCTTGATATGCCCAATGGGCCTCACAAGAACCCCATGATCCTCAAAGGCTGCCGTTAAACGAGCGATAGCGCCACAGATATGAGGTTGAAACGTACATGGATATACAGGACCACACCTGTGGTGGTTTTAGTGTGTACAGATGAAACGATTGTACCGCTATTGTTTAAAGCTATTTTTACGACATAAATAGAAACTGAGATTCGAATAAAAATGGCATAATAGAGAATGATGCTTTTGTTTGAAAATTGCTGTCTTCTGAGAAGGCAACTCATTAAAAAACAAACCTATAACAAATTGCTGACTTTCATTAATAAGAAAAACGTAACTCTTGGCAAAGTATCTGTAATTAATACAAAATGTAATTACAATGTAGCAATTCATTTCAGTTGCTGATGTGCTTTAAACTAATTTCCTGCTCTTTACGCTCTGCCCCATTTCCAACATCCTCCATTTAATCTTAATTAATTTCAGAGGAATTCACGTCGGCTGTCTTGAATCCAACACACCGTGAAGCCATTCAAAAGCGGATGTGATTAAATGTGAATGACTTCAAAAGGGTCATTCATTCCATTTTGAGATGGGATTATAAATAATGTTGATTTACAAGATGACTCATATGCTGAAGTATATCGCCATAAACATTATGGATTTCCTTTTGAAGCTCTCTTCTGTCAGGCTTGTAGAGCTGAATGTTTAGCCTCTCATCAAACGCTTGCCCCCCCCCCCCCGCCCCTTCCCAATATTGTAGTCGGATGATCTTGCAAGCACGTACTATGCCAATTGACAGATGTTTGTTCAATGTCTTGTTAGATTCCTAGTTTTTACTTGTGTAACAAGCCTTTGTTTTTAGAGGGTGATCCCAACTGTACCTGCTGAGTATTTCTGTGAGCAAGATGGATTTTGACAAATGGACAAACGTAATTTATATTTGGTGTGTGCAGTATAGGAATAAACAGACAGATGTTTATTATTCTCCCACAAACTGTTTCATTCCAGACCTAATGGCTACCTGTAGTTATTCTTTGAGGAAATTATTCAAGTCTCCAGGCTACTCGTGTGTTACAGTGCATGATTGTGTTTGCATTATGTCAATGAACCAGCAGGAGCAGAAGATACAAAAGATAGTGAGCAGTCAATCATTTTCTTCCTTCCGCCAATCACCTCTGCAATCGACAAAATCGATGAGCCTCTGAAATCAATGAACCGAGTGGCTTCGAGCCAGACAGACCTCGGATCAGATAAACAGTACGATGTAGCGGAGTGTGACACAGGAGGATACAGCTTCACAACTACAATTGAAGTCCGAGGTAAACACAGTATAGTCTCTTAAACTGGCAAAAGAGCTCTGCGAAAGTAGGAGAGTCATGGTGGTATTTTGGGACATTCGAGTGAAGATGTGGACGCCATCTGGACTCGGTTCATCTGTCATCAAATCATCTTCCACTTGGCAGAGCTTCCCCCCTGCACAGCTGGCTGTCCAATCTTACTCCCTGTCTCTCTGTAAATCACCCTCGCATATCATGAGTGTCTTCAGCACCATTTGAGATCTAAGCAAATTGATTAAATTCGCCTATATTATCCTTTAATGCATTAATGTACTGCATCTGGCAGCATGGTGGTCGACTGGTTCGCACGTGCAGAGGTGGGGGTTTGATTCCAGCTCCAGCCTTCCTGTGTGAGGTTTGCACGTTCTCCCCATGCCTGTGTGGGTTTACTCCGGGTACTGCGGGTTCCTCCCACATTCCAAAAACATGCACGGTAGGTTGATTGCGTGCTCTAAATTATCCCTAGGTGTGATTGTGAGCGAGAATGGTTGTTCGTCTCTGTGTGCCCTGCAATTGGCTGTCAACCAGTTCAGGGTGCACTCCACAAGCTGTGTGAAGACAGCTGGGATAAGCTCACGCACACCCGCGACCCTCAGCAGCAGTACACTTCAACATCACAACCACTACACCGTTATCAGGCTTCTGAAGAGCTTGCTGATGAGCTGATCATTTGCCTGAGGTGTGTTGGAGGAAGGAAACATCTAAAACAGGGAGGACAGTTGCCCACCCTTGACTTATATTGTTCAGGGTTGCAGCAAAATAATTTAATCGATGTATTTAAAAAAAATGCTAAAGCCTACCTTAACTTTAATAACAACATAAATTAAGCCTTACTGGTTTGAATGCGCTATCTTGTGAAGAAAGCAGCTATCTTATGTGACGACATTGGTTCAAATTCATGATTTGAACAGACCTTCGACGTATATTTTAATATAATTCGTGTCAAATTCTAAATTGATCAAATCAGGGGCATTCGCATTGACAGTTTTTACTGGAGTCATGATTATTCTTTGTGCGACAGTAACTTGCTTGCTAGTAGTTTGCTTCATTTCTTGTGCTAATGCAAGCTGAACCATTAGAATCAATTGGGACATCATGTAACAACATGATGAAAAATATGATAAGCAGACAAAGTTGTTTAACAACTGGAAGAAGACATGGTAAAACTGTTTAATGTGTACTGTGATAGGACGTCTGGGGTAGGGGATGGTGGTATGGTGGCAGAAAATACAATTAGTAGTAATGTTGACAGAGTAAAATTAAAACACTGGCTATATATGCAGTATATTTATATTTTCACGTTTTGTGTGTGTGTGTGTGTGTGTGTGTGTGCGTGTGCGAGCGCGCGCACGCGTGTATGAGCGTTTCTATCGGATATAGCCCATGGATTGCTTGCAGCAACTTCAGTTGCAGCATCCCTGTGGATAGATGTCTGTGTGTGTGTGCCCGGTCTGCTCGGGCTCATTAGCAGCAGCAAAAGTAACACATGGCCTGAGGCACACACAGAAACATGGCACATTCTCTTTCGAGCCTACACACTTACACACATGCAGAGATGCGCACACATTCACACACGCCGACTGAGAACACAAGCCTAATTTGTGAAGTATTTTGACATTCTTATGCACCAGTTGGCGCTTGACTTTTTAATGACAGGCTGAATGCATTTCTCAAAGCACATTAATCTCTCATGTATTTTTTTTCTTCATCAGTTGTGTGTCATGTACAAAGTACCGGTATCCACATCCATATAAAAACACACATTAACAAAAAAATAATCATAATAATGCCGATGCACTGTAGACTGTAGTTACTGGAAGGTGTGCTAATATTTGCATGAATTTAAATGTAACTTTTTGTTCACAGTGGTAAATATAATATTTTCAATTATTGGTTCAATTTTGGACAATAATAACACCGGCCTGTTCCTCCAAAAGTATTGGAATAGTGAGACACATTTGGGTTTTATATGAAGATGAATATGAGACAAAACATTAACATATACATTTTATTTCGGGGTATTTATGTCTATATAATACACAGTTTTCTAAGACAGCATAAGTCTTAAAAATAAATTGTTTGAAGGGAAGACTTAATATACAGGGGTGCACATGACTTGTTTTGTGTGGTCCTCACATGGCCACCAGTGGTGGTTGTTTTATTTTCCCTGACGCGGCGACGTCTTGGTTGAATTTAAAGACTTGTGGCACATCTGAGCGAGCTCTGTGGGTCATTCCTAAATTGGGGGACATTTTGGCGTCAAAATTCTTGAAGAATAAACCCTCTCTTGTCTTTCACAAAAAGTATTTAAAAAATAAAATAAAATAAAGCAGGTAATCTTTAACCTACAGTGACGTGGGACTGTGTCATCGGAAGTTGTTAGCGCTCAGCAGTCTGCAGTTGCAGCTTGTGATCAGAGCTGTTGCGCTATTATCTTTTATCATTATCATTATTCTCATTCAGAGTTTGTTTTGTGTACAATTCAGCGAGGGCAAAGAATGGCAATCTTGAGGGTCGAGGGAAGCACTTTAAAACGGTACGCGTGAGCTATGGTCGTTAACAGGCTGCCTAAGTGCGTCGCATGCCTCAGCGTCAGGCTATTGCTCATCATGGCATGCGTGTGTACGTGTGTGTGTGTGTGCGTGCGTATATGCGCGTGCACGGTAACGGGTCGATCGCGGGAGGTTGGTTGATCGAAAAGTAGATCTTCGGTCAAAAAAGTTTGGGCACCCCTGCTCTAGCCATTCAACCTCTGTTACTGTCTGTGTTTGTGAGCAGAGACGGCATCAGTACTTTTTCTCTGCTGAGGGAAACTGGGGGCATGACCCATATTGGAGTGGAGGGAGGGGGAGCTGAGAAAATCATTTCAAAATATAGTTGAGGAAATCAAACAAAATGCTGGAAAGGGCTTCACTGAAGCTACACAGATTTCTGACGGGGATAAAGTCCTTCTTACCCTGAGTGTAGCGCCACCCCTGTTTGTGAGATAGTGCTTCGCTCAGATTCATAATTGCTTGGTTATCAAGTAGAGACAGTTCACTGGTTGATTGCCTGTTACATTTGATTTGATTTGACTTTTTATTAGGTCTCCCGTAGGAGAAACTTGTCTCGGAGGACAGTCCCTCTGTGCTGCTTCATACACTGAGCAAAAAACATACACATCCACAACACAACATAATTAGGACAATTACATAAAGCAGGGGTCCCCAACCGCCGGTCCGCGGACCGGTACCGGTCCGCCGGGCATTTGGTACCGGGCCGCACAGAAAGAACTTGCCTTAATTCCGTTTT
>NW_017805744.1:4769478-4797253 GCF_001891065.2 Hippocampus comes
TTGCTATTTCCGACATCCTACCTGTGTGAGGCGGGGTGGGGGGATTATGCAGCAACGGCGACGAAAACAAAATTACGAAGTAGACTGGACATAAACCACACACTTGAGGTGTCATTGTTTCCTATTACCCCGAGATGGGCCGTCTGGTTGCAGAAAATCAAGCTCGGGGCTGTGGTGAGTGGTCATTTTCATGCACTTTGAATTTGTGTTGTATCGTATTTTGAAGGCATTAAACATTGCCATAGCGATTGGAGTGTTGCGGCCAGATTAGACGCTCCTTGTGTTTATTATTATATTTCGAAAACACCACAGTTTTCATGCAGCTCATACCATATTATTTTGTTGTATTATTTCCGCCACACCTTAAATGCCGGTCCCTGAAAATATTGTCTGACATAAACCGGTCCGTGGGGCAAAAAAGGTTGGGGACCCCTGACATAAAGACAAGACAGTATATACTCCACACACATTGGACACGACATTCCAGTCATATGCACCCCCACCGCCCTCATGTCCTCCTGCTTGTCTGTCTGCCTCCCTCTAATTGTTTATTGATTAAGATGATAGCCTGCGGTATGAGTTTTTATACCGGTTTAATTTGCAGAGAAGAGTCCTATACCTCTTTCCTGAGTTTAGGAGCTCAAATTGGGAGTGTAGCACATGAGAAGGATTGTTTAAAATGTTGTTTGCCTGTTGAATAACGGACTGCACATATATGTCCTGGTGAGCAGGGGGTGGGGGCTGCCTGATTACCTTCCCTGCTGTCTTAACCAAGCTGATTATCTGAACCTTAGATTGAACAGTTAGGTTCCCAAACCTATAAAGATCTACAGAATGTTTCTGCCAACTCAAAATATCCTGAGACGTCGCAAAAAATGAAGGCGCTGATCTCAAACTAGCATGTATGGTAGGTCCAATATGTAGTCTTCACAAGCAAAACTCAAATATGAAACGTGGGTAGAGATTCAGCGTTGTATGTAGTTTGTATCATCAACATTATCCTACACGCTTGGGACAGTGGGCTGGCCAGGAAGCTCGAGTTCTGCTTGATAAATGGATGGTCTGTCAAAGACAGAATCTTCTTTGATTGACAGTGAAACAAGCAAATCACCTATCTAAAAGAATTTACCTCCACCAGAGTATTTTCCAACTTTTTCATGCTGTTGTTCTGAACTAATCCGAAGACTTTACTGATCCCCGGCGACTTCATCTTTGTTAAAAATGACTAGCATTGTATTTGCCGACTCTCTTCTGTCAATCTTCCCCCCCCCCCACCCCCCACAACGAGCGGCGGCAGCTGTGCACTTCCTACCACCGTGACGATCACTCACACTCACAGTCGATCACACAGTAGCCTCATGCTGCAGCTCCACATGCTAGCAAGCTGCACATCATCAAAATGAACTTGCCCTCCTTGAATGATCAGTAGCTGCCGCTGGCTTTGACGTCTTTCATTTATTACCAAACCAATTCATCACAACACTTCAATATGTTTTCAAGAAAGTGAAGATGAGGCTTCGTAAAGCACTTTAGACAAGATATGGTGTAGATTTACCATTTAAGATTATGATCAAGTTGGATTTTTGATTTTTTTATATGACGTGTTTGTTTTGGGCAAAAGTACAATCAACAACTCATTTAAATTGATGTTGTACTTGCTGCTGAAACAGTCAACGACAAGCGAATGTGGATTTTGGGAGCAAATTTGACCTATACGTGACACCTTTTGGTTGAAATGGTGTCCTGCTGGTTGGGCACTTTAAATTGCACATCAATGATTTCGTTAGTTACTGAGCAGTATTAAGCAAAATCGACACTAACTTCATAAAATTTATGAGACGTGTTTAACATGAACTCCCTTTTCCATCAAGATTCTATGACGAGGGATTGAAGTTGATCGGACCGAGTGCAAGTCTTTATTTTAGTCAGAGGCCTTCAGACAATAATCAAGCTGACAAAAATCCAAACAGCATCATAAACAAAAACGAATGGGGTACATGCAGACAGATGTGCGATGGTTTATACATGAACCAATAAATAGTGACACCTGCTGCCTTGTGAGAAATGTTTGTGTTGGTGCAAAATGGTGGCTGAAGTTCGCAGAGCACACGGCATTGCAGATGTTTCCGATAATTACAGCCATTGTGGTTCCAGATTGCCTGATATGTTCACAATAACCTTGAAACACTCCGACTTAAAAAGTGCACGCCAGACAAACAACATTGTTAAACAACTGAAGAGTGTGTGTCCTACCTCAGGGCTGTGGTTCGGACTTTGGGCTTGCCGGATACCTGTAGGCAAATGCAGACACATATGTTAAAATGTTCTGCATGTTTTGTACCAGGTCAAAATTACAATGCATCGATTTACCAATGTGAAGAATGACATCGTTTATGAAACTGTTCATGAGGCAGCATATTTTCCCGTTCGCACTAAAGTCAATTGAGCAAACATGTCGTTCTTGGGCACTTTCAGGATGCGACAATTCTCCAATACAGGCGTCTGACACACCCACCATGTGCAGCTCAAAAATTTGTGTGCAACCACCAAATAGGAGTGATTCAGTGAAATCTAAGGTTGGCCCTGATTTCCGTGTCATGGAGTTTTCATGAGACATGGGAATTCCAGAAATCCATTTTGAAAATATATCACACTTTAATTGTGAAATTATCTTGCCTCGTGTATTCGGAAATTATCGCCAGTGACGTGTGGCTAAATTCAAGGCAGTGTTTTTTTTTTTTTTAATTCACCTTTTAATGAATCCAATACAAGCAATTGAACAAGAATACTGTGCTCGTGATGAAATGTTTAGGAGAAGGTGAAAATTGAGTGTTGAACAGGTTGCCAAGCAACACACTGCGTGCGCATGGCACGAACAATCTAGAACTCGTGGCTCATTATTACGATGACTGTCTTGTTTGTGATCGCCCAGCATGTGGAAATGCTCCTCACAGGTGAAGTAATAAGTCATCTGATGCTGATTCTATTTTTCACAATTTAATATGATATCATCTCAACGTTCGGCTGTCATTTTATGTACTAGGGACACAGATACAGCCATTGGGCAGTCGGTGAGCATCTGTACGGGACAGGTGTGACCTCCCCATCGTCCCGTCCTCATGTCAGCACAAATCAGCCGTGTCGGACGGTGACAGTCATTACTCAATGTCAGCGGCTGTGAAATGACTCAAAACGACTCAAATATGATGGTTTGCCTTCGAGAGTCGCTAGCTCTTAGTTCAGCCTCCGGAGTGCGGAAGAAAAAGGACAAGCGCTTAAGTCTCGGGGAGAATGCGCGCACTGACAGATTTGTCAGGGTTACTCGCTGATTGCAAGTTCGCTCCACCCAAAGTGCGTACAGTCGAACCTCTACAACGTGCCCTGTTTCACAACGTTTTCACCGCTATGACGTTCACATTTCAAAGTCAAAATTTCACATAACTCATTTTCCCTTTTGCCGATATTGCTTACAACGAACACCTTCATAATATAAACTTCATCATCTCGACCAGATTGTCCACAAAATAGTGCAAAGGCCTTCGCTACAACGAACCGTGGGAAGCTAACTGCAGCGCGACCTTTCTTACGAACAAAATTTACAGCGCGGGATTCCCCTCTGTTGCTCAGCAACTTTACTGATCGACTCGTACATTGGTTTACTTCCAGAGGCACGGCGTGGTCCTGAGCACATGGTCTAAAAACATGTCTGGTAAACGGAAGCAAATCTCCCTGTCTGTGAAGGCTTAAATTGTCTCTCATTTTCCAAAGACGAAGCTCAGCCGAGACTACGAATTGGCAAAGTCAACCATTTTGAGACTTATGCATAATGGCAATAAAATCATGGCAGAGTTCGAGGCAAACAGATTGAAAGATGATCGTAAACGGTTTTGGGCACGGCACATCCTGAACTGGAGAAGGCACTTTTCATTTGCTTACTGAATGTTTTTAGATATGAAGTAGGAGCGCTGCAATGGTTTCATGTCTTATCAAATCATATTTTCTTCATACTGTATATACATATTTGTAATTGACATGTTTATACTGTATTACATGTTCATGTTTTTACATCTATAAATGTTTATACCTACAGTATGGTACACATCGAAGTTGACGGCCATTTTATTGGAAATGGTTACAATGAACTACCGTTACAACGTACAGATTCGTTCTGTCCCTTGAGGTTCGACTGTACAGTGAATGTGCCTAAGTGGCACACTGAAGGTGAGGGGAGAATCTGCACACCCAAAAAAGTGCGCAGCTGCAGGCCTTTTCTGAGGCACACGGGAGAGTATGTGTGTGTGTGTGTGTGTGTGTGTGTGTGTGTGTGTGTGTGTGTGTGTGTGTGTGTGTGTGTGCATTCACGTGCATGCTTGACTGAAACATTAACAATACACAAGAAGGTGAATGATGAAATACAGCGGTGTTAAACGCCGCAACACGTGTTAAAGTAATTTACAAAAAAATAAACAAACTATAAATGATCAATTCTAAATGAATATTGTTTACTTTGTACATACAACTGTCATTTAACTGCTTTTTGAAATATGAACACACTGAAATTTAGTCAGTACTATCAAGTAAATTAATAATATTAATAATGCAGGAATGGTCCACATAATTTGAGTGGAATAATGGAAATGAACAAATATTTCAGTTCTGCTTTTCCTCCATTCTGCCACATCGTCTCTATCAGTCAATTTTCTACATGGCTACTTCAGTTATAATAACCAAACAAAAATAGCGAATTCAGTTTTACATTGTATTCATTTTCATTTGTTAATGAAAATGAATTCCTTTGCAGCCCCCTTTTCTGTCTCTCAAGGAATGAGGTGATTAACGGCACCAGTGGGTTTTGTGGTTCTGATAGCTCCAAGTTGAGCTACAGTCTTGAATAATAAACCTTGTCAGCTCTGTGGCTCAGGGAGATTTGCAGGGTTCATGAAGAGGATCTGTGTGGGAATGTATCCCACGGGGGTTTAAAGAACAACACGGGCTGCAATTATTCACTTAAGCCACTAAACATGGCTGTGGCGTGGATGACAAGTCAGTCGACTGCAGATATTTGCTCTCAAGTGGCATAATTATGCTTCATGGCAGATTGGAATCAAAATCAAAATCCAATATGTATGGCTATTTGCTAAGGCAATTGCAGCTGAAATGCCTTCCGTGTATCAATGTGATCTTAATGTAATCTAAATACATTGATTACTGATGTTAGTGATACCTCCCTAAACAACACAAAAAACACCCATTGCAAATCTAAATTACAGCAAAAGCAAAGACACATATTCTGTAAATACTGTAGTGGTACATTAGGGTTGTTTCATGTGACCTGTCAATATAAACTCATATAAACATTAGAATAGAATTTTGCACTGGGACTGCAGTGTACATGTAAATCTACCTTTCGGCCTTCTCAGCCAACTCATTCAATGAGGATGTACTGCCGCGGTGCAATGTCGCAGCGCCACACCATGCGGCTTCGACAGAGACCACTGACCTTACAAGAGCCCGGATTTTTTGAAAAGTACACTCACTGCCTCCCATACATCAGAATATCCTGAAACAGGCTCTCTTTAACACCCACTCACTGAACAACAAAGCACTCATTTTACACAAATTTACAACTGACAATAACCTGGACTTCCTCTTCATCACCGAAACCTGGCATTAACACCTGGACTACTTTTCACTCAAACAAGCCACCGCCCCCAAATACACCTACATCAACCAGACCCGCCTCACTGGTCGAAATGGTTCGGGTGAGAATTTTTTTTTCCCATCAAGGTCTAGCTCTACTACCAAACTGTAATGTACATTACCTGGATTGATTACGAGAAAGCCTATGAAACGATGCCACACACATGGATATATTTGAGTGCCCGGGAACATCAACAGGATCGTAAAGAACTTTCATAAAGAACCCAATGAGACTGTGAAAGGCAACTCGTGAAGCTAATTCAAAGCCAGTTCTACACTTGAACATCAAACGTAGCATATTCCAAGGCGATGCTTTGTCCCCGTTGCTGTTCTGCATAGGCCTGAATGCTCTCAGTCAGATCATAACCAAGAGTGGCTTTGGGTGCCGGTTCAGAAGTGGAACAACGATCCACCACCTCCTCTACATTGAAGATGTCCATCCATAAGCTGAGAAAAGCATGATAATGAGTCCAATTTACTTCACAGAGACATACAACAATAGGATCAACATGTCTTTCAGACTAGGTAAGTGTGGGTGAATGATGCGAGAAGATGATCATAACTGAAAGACAGTACAGAGGCACTAATCATGGTAGCAAAAGTACAAGCCCTAAACACAAGATAGCTAGAGGCTGAGGTCTATCAAACAAGACGGGACTCCATGGGCAGGCTGTACACTGAAGCACATCAAAGCAGAGTGTAAGAAATCAGCAGAAAATCGGTACCAAATATGGACTGCAGGTTCTAAAATCAAAATGGCAGACACCACCAAAGTTGGATGAGAACAGCAAGGCGAGAGCTTTTGGGACTTCCAGATCCCGACTGACAAACTGATGATGGCCAACCCGACTTGACATAGTGGTGGTGGATAAAAATCATTAATAAATGAAATACAGTAGTTGTGATAGATGTAACCATACTGTGTGATAGCAATGGCAACAAAAGGAACACAGAAATGTATAGTTATACCAAGGACTGATGGAAGAACTAGAGAAAATGTGAATGGTGACCAGTAGTAACCGAGGGACAGGGAGCTGCAAACCCTAAGCTGTGTGGTTCGCTCCAGCAGATACCAGGAACACCATCCGACGTCTCCATCCAAAGGAACAGCTAAGATCTTGTGTCGAACCCTCAAGCCTCCAGGCCTCGGGTATATATTTCCACATTCTATTGAATGCCGATTCAATAGATGGTAGGTGGTACCCTCAAAGCATTTTAATCAGTATTGAATCAATTCAAGAGGTTCTTAACAATACCTAGCCTGAGTCATCATCACACTATATTCTTCCTTTTCTGGTGCCTTTGGTGGTGGCGCCACAACAAACATTTGTGGATCTAGTTTTGTGCTGAGTGCAAGTCTAGGGCGGTGAGCTGTCTAGTATTGTGCAGAGGAGCGTTCGAGCAAATGTTGGTGTTTTCACAGATGTGCACAAGCCTTTAAAAAAAAAAAATGTTTTGCTGCAACATAGGTGTGAACACAGCCGACTTGATTCGAGGCGGCTCCTCTCGCTGCCTTTAAATACGAAGCAAGAGAGTTGCTCTCATAGTCCTTGTCCATAGCGGAAAAATCTGACAGGAGGTTGAAGCGAGTGAAATATGTTAATGAGGAACTGCAAGAAGACCTCCACGGGAGATTATAGGGATCTCAAACAGTCCCCACGCATCAGGTTTTGCCGTAGTTAGGGGGTGATTTTTTTTCTTTTTCGACAATCATTCAGAGGGTTTGATTCGTGTGGTTCTCATACTTATGAATGAAATGTGATGACATCCACTACACCAGGGGTCACCGACATGGTGCCCGCGGGCACCAGGTAGCCCGTGAAGACCACTTGAGTAGCCCGCCAGTGCCTGGACATTGTGATTTGCTAGTAGAAATTATGATTTAAAAATGTAAACACTGGCAGTATTGTGAGACATTTTTAAACACGATCAAAGTCTGACAATTTAAATCATCAAGTATTCAAAATAACGCATGCTCATATTATTGAAGGTATTTTGGACAAATATGTTATTTCAGACGTGTATCACTTTGGTAGCCCTTCACACAATCAGTACACATGAAGTTGCTCTCACCCTGTGACACCTGCACTACACATTTCCTCGGAATGCAGCATTTATCTGCATGTCCTCCAGAGAATGGACTCGATGCATGTCAGCTTATTTCATATTTCCAGTGAAAGATACTCTACAGTTTTTTTTGTTTGTTTGTTTTTTTAATCGGGATATTCTGTAGCTCAGAGTGTCTGCTTGTCCTCCGAAGTTGTGACTTTTTAACGGTGAAGGAATCTCTTCTCCAGCCAGCTCTGTGGTGTGCTGGCCACTATGTGCAGCTTTTTATTTGAACATGTTGACCAGGGAGCCGGTACTACAAAGATGATATAAAGTACTGTGAGACATCAACTATTGCAACATGGAATCAAAGTAGTCTGTCCAGCTTTCTCTTTGTTTCTTCTTGCTCAGCTGACTGAGAGGCGCTGTCGACTGCTCCGTCACAAAGCTTCGTGGGAACATTTATCCTCATGCTCTAGTAAGTTGTATACATTTGTCATGATTATTATTTTATTCTTGGTTGTCTATTATGTTCTCATAAGCTCAAATGTGTTCCAACTCTACCGTATAACGTGACAATAACGACTTTGTATTCTATTGTGTGGTCGTTTTTGTGCTCTCAAAAAGAAGTTGGGTTGAACATGTCAAAGTAAGCCGTGCAAGTCTTTGTTCGCACAGACGCGCATGTACCGTGGAGCAGCAAATGGCTCATTAAATGAGATACGGTGCTTCGCCGACACTTGGATAACTGGAGCAAATAATGGGGTATCCAGATAACCTTTGCAAAGTTAAGATTGGCAATGTGAAGTGCCTCTTCTTCAGTTTCTTTTGTTGGGAATTATCTGCTCTGTTTTGGAGAAGATTCTGTCAGGAGGAACTGGGTTGCTACAATGCACAGTCTCCAACCAATACCAACAGTTGCATTGGGGACGCTGACATAATGTCCCTTGCAGACATTCTACCTTTGCATGGTCAATAAAGTTTAAATGTGTCCAAATAAAACTCCTTTTGCTGCCATACCTCATGTTGTCTGTCCTTCTGTTTTTTCCCCTCCTTTGTGCATGCTAACAGACGTCAGTCCCTTCATCTCAGCGCAGTCTGAGACTAATTGACGATTATGTGCGGGCTCTTTGAAGTGAACAGCGGCGCTTGATTCTCAATTTTGCTAGTCAATGTTTATTAATGAGGCGCAAAGTCCACATTTTTATCTTAAGAGGGATCCGAAACCGCTTGTTCCGAGACTCAGATGCCAGAAAGTCCTCAGTGGCGCAGACAGATGAAGCAAATTCCCACAAAGGCGAAATGAGCCTTGCACCTGCATGAAAATCAGGATACGGCAGCATGTCTGCATGCACCATGTTCGAAAATTGAGCCTATTGGGTTACTCCTTTGATTGGTTATTGCACTCTGGTCTTCAGAGATCTTCTGTCTTGCATCACCTAAAAATTTTCAAGGTGCATTTTTTCCAAAAATATACCTCACGTAACATTCATTCCAACGACTGCATAACAAAGTTTCAGTGATCGGCTTCTCTGAAAATGAAACGGAATGGAACCCTAATTATTGTCCCACTCTCTTCTTTAGTCAAAATGACTGTTGTGATCAAAACAAGAAGAGCTCGTGTTGGCCCCAGACTGTAGTGGTAGACATTTCTTTCCTATGTCTACCAAGATATGGAGCTTATTCTATTTACACACCTGTTTTAAGTCCCAGCCAGTCATTTTCACAGGCTATTTGCACTTCAACCCAATGAAGACATTGGGTGAGGCTTTTCGAGATATTACTCATGTTTGCTGTAGTGTGAGCTGACCATCAAGCTCGACTTGACCATCTGTTACAAGTTATTTCTCCTACAAGGTCAATTAAAGAGGCACTTATCTCCATTCCAGAATCCTTCTGAAGGTGCAAGTCTACATCATTAGCTGTTGTAACATATCGGTATATTTACTTTGGGTGACGCTGTTTATTGTCTTTTCTAATGATAAAGAATAATTCTATTTTTTTTCAGCGTCTACCTATTGTGAAGTATAATGTGTTTTGAGGCCATTAAATTCGACTGAAACACGGCATTTTACTTTGAAAGAACATGACTATGTGTCAGAGATTTTCTCGGACAAAGTTAAAGAAATGACTCGGCACACAGGAAAATTGTCTTCAATATCGGCGGGAGGGGATCTCTGAGAGCGAACGACGGTAGTTGCTCCGATGATCACACTCTCTCGGCTCCCTCTCCGCCGGTTCGAACTTTTATTGCAAAATACAAGAAAGACACTGCCCCCGAGATTGGCATACCGCGCCCCCCGGTCCGGCCCCTCGGTAGTGATCTGATCTACCCGAATACACAAGTCACAGACTTTGCTGATGACAAATGTCCACCTGGGCGCGACAGCGGTTCCCAAACTGTCTTTTGGTATTCAACAACTCTTTGTTCCCAATTTGTTCATTCCCACTCTGTGATTGAATCTAGCCTTCTTCCATCTGTTCGCCCCCCTTGCTTTGACGTGATTACTCAAGAAAAGGCCCTCCGCCCAAACGGCCGACACCTCTGCGCTGAGTATGTCCAGACATGCCCAAATTAACCGAAACTTTAAACATGATACAATTTTGTTCATAGATTTCTCCATCACTATGTCATACCTTCAAAGAAATATCATGATATTTTAGTTTGCAGAAAGCTCAGCTTTGAAGAGCAACATCAGCGCCGACCCCAGGTTGACACAACATAAGAACATTTTCCAAACTGGTCCACCAAAACTGTGGACCACAAAAATCGGTGATGAGGGATTATTTTCTTTCCAGTCCATACCACCATACCATCCATATCTATACTGTAAAGGGTTACGGCAGGAGCGGAGGCCCAACCCAGCTGACTCCGGGCCAAAGCCAGACCACAACATGCACTGGATGCCACTCAATCACACAGTGACTGTGAATGGGTCATTGAGTCGAGAATCGATCCCACAGCAGTCGCATGAAAATGAACAATGTGAACCATGACACTACTATTAGCAATTTCGGCACTAAGTCAATGTAACATTTTTTTTAAGCTGATATTGTTAAAATGTCGGTTCTTGTAGCGAAAGGAGATGAGCGCAGGAAGGGCAATAAAGGGAGTATGACACACATTGAATGTGCAAAATAGCGATACTGGATAGACCATGCTACTAGGGAATATGTCATTGCTTGGCAGCGGACTCATTTCTCGCCATTTTCAAATGTAAACATGAGCTTTATTGCTGCTCCAGTCATTAAAAGTGTGACTTGATGGACAGAGACGGCAAATGAGGGTACCAATGGTTCATGTGAGCCATATAACCAAAACAATGAACTGAAAAGGGTTTATCAACACAAATGTCCCCTTCAATCCCGTCGATCATCTTAAACAAAACAATACCACCCTATGGCACCACAATGCCGAAAATGTAATTATTTTGGGCAGATATGAACTAGACTTTGCCTGAGTCGTGGACAATTTTACCAGCTGCAATTCAACTTTTATAGAAAGCCAGAACGTTTTAGTGTGACCTTGCTTTGACCAAGGTGATCTGTCATCACAGAGAGAAATGCGCAGTGAGCTCGAGACAAAGGACATTCGTGCAGTGGTAATTGGGTTGGTGTTTTTCTTTCAGCTTTTAAAGTCACCAGGAACATCTCTCTTCTTGCCTTCTCTCTCTCTCTCTCTCTCTCTCTCTCTCTCGCTCTCTCGTGCTTTCCCTCCTCTGCTTCTATCAACCCCTCTTTCCTCTGCTCCTTCTTTCAATTCCCTGCCCTCCTTCGTGTCTTTGTTCAGTGCAAAAACATATTCATCATACTCCTCTGCTGCCCTCACAGCGCCGCGCCGCAGAATACTAATGACAGTGTGTCTGTGCGTGAGAGGCTGCCAACATTTGCACAACACACAAGCATCTGTGTATTTGATTATGAATGCATGTGTGTGTCGTGCTTTGCTTGAGGCTATAAAAGCTTGATAATACACCATGCACTCATTTGCTATAAGCCTATTAACCGCATGCACAGAAAAATGCCATTGGATGCATGTCAGCCTCTCTTTTGCGTCTTAGTAGCCTTCTCTTGTCTGCATCGTTATCAGTATGTCTGCTCCGTCTTTGTCTCTCTAGTTCCTCTTTTTACTTTCTATTCTGTTTATTCTTTCCATATCCATCTTGCACTGTCACGGTGGAGGCTTAAAGCAACAGTTGAACAACTTTAGAGATAGTCACTTTATTTCTCAGGGTGAGCCAGGAAATAATTTATGTGGAGATGCAGAGTGGGAGGAGATACATCAACCACCTCTCGTTCCGAAAGTTGAGAAAAAAATACCATTCACTCTTCCCAACAATATTATCTGACACACACCCGGATGAAACGTCTAGCGTGTAACCTGCTGAGTTATCCATCGATCCAAACCATTTTTAACTAATGTGGTACAAGAATACACATTAAAACTTGGGGGAAGACTTCTGAAGTGCACTTAAGCTTCACTGTAATCAAGCATATATAGATGACATGATTATGGAAGCCACTTGCCACTCTTGTATAATTAAAAGATCCACTTTCAACATGATTACAAAAACTCAAGCCACTAAAGAGGCTACAACCTGCCAGCATTTATAATTACAGTCTTAATCATCCCGGAATTATTCAATCAGACAGACAGTTATGAAAGAATGAGAGGAATCAGTATATTTTCATTAGCATTTCATGGACTCTTTGACAAGCACTGATGTGAGTGGAGAGGGACACTGGACCCCCCCTCCCCACCCCCCGATTGGCATCATGAGTGCACAAAGAATGTGATTAGTGCAGAGTAAGTCCCTATGACACTTGTCACACACAATCAGCTCTTTTTTTTTTTTTTGTTTTGCAGGAGTTTTTTTTTTTGTTTTTTTTTTTTTTAAATGAATGAATGCACGAAATCCTAAATGCTGGAACCAGAAAAAAATTTGAAACCAGAAGTGTATTTCTGGGAGCAAACCTACACAAGCGCAGGGAGAATATCCACACTCCACACGGGCGGGCTGAGCCTTTTCTTCATCTATATAAATACAAACATGATTTTTATCCTCCCCTCTCTTTTAAAATTTGTACCAGGGTCAATTGCGGTGTCCGTGCTATGCCAATGTGAGAATTTGTCTGAAAATCAAATTTTCTGACACGAATTCACATGATACCCAATGCTATTTATTTCTTTTGCACATGCAAATGTAATAGGTTTCAGAACTAATGAAATTTGATTTGTGAAAATTCACACAGATACACTAGTCCGAACAAAAGTCTTTGGACACACCTCATGATAAATGAAAGAATAAATGAGGGTCAGCACGTTACAAATTGATTGATTGATTGATTGATTGATTGATTGATTGTCTAGCTCATGTCAAGCATGACTCTGTCCCAGGGACGGCTATGAAGGCTGGTTGGAGGAGTTTGGTGCGGAAAAATTTGAGAGCTTCAACTCCATTCAAAATCTTTGGAACAGAGATTGTGAGCCAGGCCATCTTGTTCAACATCGGAGCCCTCTGGATGAAAGGACAAAAATCCCAGAGAAAACTTGACAGCGCGCCGCCATTACTCGTAAATGTTAGCAAATTAAAATGCTGATTGCAAAGGTATGCATGATTCAACTGATGACAGGAGAAAGGAAATTAAAATTCATTGTGGATGAATGCTTTCAGTTAAACTAATTAAACAGATGTTGAGACTGATGAACAAATCAGTCCAAAGAAGAACTGGTTGTAATTGAATGAAAGACAAATGATGGCAGGCCAAGGTGACGGATAGTTCTGATAAATGGATAGACTGCAGACTGGAGGCGACTCACCTGTTGCTCGGCCTCTTCCTCATCACTGCTGATCTTGAGGTCATCCTCCAGCATTCTGCACAAAGACAAAATAACATATTTAATTGCAGCCTTGACCTCAACATCTGCTTGACTCAGATTAAATACAGCACACTGTTAGCTGCCATTCCCTTTAAAGTGCCGTCCCGGCAAATGGATTAATTGCATCGGCAAAGTAGCACTGACTTATGTTAGGGAATGAGGAAGAGAAGGGTGGATGAGGCACGGCGGTGCAGAAAAGCAACCAGATGTGGCGTTTGGGAGAGAGAAGCCAGATTGTTTTTTCACCTGGAAACATTCTGTGTTGACAAGTGCTGACCTGCTGCCAAGAATTCTTTGGTAACAAGAGGCTGTGCTAAGAGGAGCGAGCCCACTGAGTCCCGATTCACCTTGTAATCAGGAAAAGGTGCCTTTCTCCTCCATTTGCAACAACATAAATATATGTACGATTAAAAACAGCATGTACTTGTGCTCGTGTGTTCGATGACCTCCCTGGTAGCAAATTATTCTGTATTTATGTGCCGTGCATTGGAAAGTTTCCATGTTTGATTGCTTTGTATAAACCATCCACGCATGCTACTGTTATTTTAAGATAGCGCTGCTATTGTTATGACAGGAGAATCCCCTAAAGGGATTTTTACTGCCTCGCGAACTGCTCTCTGCACTGCTCTCACCCACTAAAAAAAAAAAAAAAAAAACACTACCCAGTGTTGTGGTGTTTTCAGATGGGACCGTGAGAGTCGTGAATGAGTGAAGCGTAATGAGGAAAGGTTCACAGATAAGGGTGCAGTGCAGTACATAGGCGATGATAGATATATTTGGATGAATGAAAAATGGAGCCATACTTTATTTCATAAGAAGGCACAGATGGGTAGCGTAAGATAGGGAGGTAAGATGGAGATGATCAAGACGGGGAAAGCGGTGGGCAGGCATCCCAGAAGGATGCAAACATGGGGAAATGAAATACGATGCAAGCAAGAAGGAGCAAATGCGGAAAAAAAGCGTTGAATCTGACACTGCAGTTGGCGAGTGGCTGTGAAATACACCTCAAAAGTCAAATCATCTTGGCATTCAAACCAGCATTTCATCATCACATGTGACAATCTGCTGCAAGAGGTGAGCTCCACAAGTGTGTTGGACTCTTCCTACGACTTTTTGTGAAATTTATTTTGACAAAGAATCCGGCTGCTCAGTACAACGTATGTGCTAAAATTGATTACATGAGCAAATCAAATTCATTAGGCATATACTAATGCAAAAATCGTTGATGGAAGCGTGACCCTTAATGACTCGCATACAAACGACCAGATAAGCTTGCCGACAATTGGCACATTTTTACTCGTCTGAAAACATTTCACAACCAATGATGTTAATGATCAGTTTCTTAAACCGTACACACGCGTAGGTTAGTAAGTTAGGATAGACGTGTTCTGAG
Source organism: Hippocampus comes (assembly GCF_001891065.2). Classification (NCBI taxonomy): domain Eukaryota; kingdom Metazoa; phylum Chordata; class Actinopteri; order Syngnathiformes; family Syngnathidae; genus Hippocampus; species Hippocampus comes. The sequence continues at coordinate 4,784,502 of NW_017805744.1, forward strand.
TCATAGACACATTTGTGTTATGTTGCCACAGCATGACAGGAACACTTTATTTGCAGGGCAGTTAAGAATATTAAAACAGGACTTCACCTGTCGTGGTCTATTACTGGTTTGAAGACTTTCAAATATGATACTAAATGTTTAAATGAGTCGTAGTTGTGAAATACAAATCTTGAATCATCCACCTGCAACAAACAAAAATGCAGCTTGCTTCTGTATAATCATCATGGTATCACCTTTTCCTGTAAAATGCATTGAAACATACATCCACACCACCTTGAGCAAGGTGCCTCTCCATGCAAAATGTCAGCACGTCCGCCATTTTGGATGTGGCCATCATATTAGCCATACATTGCCTTCAAAAGTAATGGCTTAGGCCACATCATATGAGTTCTGGCTTTTGAGTACAAAAAGGGTGAAAGATGGTCCAGAACGTGTCCTAGGTGAGGAAAATAGACTTGTTATTGATGGTTTCGCACTGTGTAGGACGCGTGCCTGGGCAGGCATGTAATAGGTGACATCCTCTTGGTGGTGATGGACAATTCTTGAATTTTTCCACCTTCACATGCACAAAATCCGACTGTCAACCGACTTGCGATACTGCAACTATTCCAAAGCATAAAATGGAAATCTGTTCTGTTTGGTGGATTCAGCGTAACATTAATTTTGTAAAAACTAAATCATAATGCCTGTGTGGCAGATTTACAAGCAGTGATCCCTGCCTTTCCAATCCCACCCAGCCATGAATCCTGCTGTGTTGTTATGCGAGTGAAGTGGAGTGGGCCGCAGCCTGAGATGTTGCAATATGCCCCTGGCTCACGTTAAATTAATATAGCTGCACTTTCCCGCTCTGATCCACGTAATCTTTTTTTTTCCCCCTCTCTCCTACCAGCACTGAATTTCATCCAAGAGTCAAACTTAATTTTACCTTGAGGGAAACATAACTTGGGTCAGAAATGTTCTGTATGTGTATGTGTGTTTAGAGCGATAGAAGCATACTTACGACTTTTGTGGTGCGGTTGGTGGTTTCACAGCTGACTTGCTAGCTGATACAGTACATCGCTCTGTAACATAAATATCGGTAGTATCGTCATTCGCTGTTTGTTTGTTCTACTTACTGATGTGTTTGGTGCGGTTGGTGGTTTCACAGCTGACTTGCTAGCTGATACAGTACATCGCTCTGTAACATAAATATCGGTAGTATCGTCATTCGCTGTTTGTTTGTTCTACTTACTGATGTGTTTGACAAGTAGCCAGAAGTAATCTTTTTCGATGCCTATCAATATATATATATATCCTAGTAAAAGTATTAGGCAGAGCAAAAATTGCTCCAGAGATTATCTGATGTTTATCACAACCACAAATGATTTAATTTAAAAAAAAAAATGCTTTGATTTTCAAAGAATAACCTACTGATACAGTACATCGCTCTGTAACATAAATATCGGTAGTATCGTCATTCGCTGTTTGTTTGTTCTACTTACTGATGTGTTTGACAAGTAGCCAGAAGTAATCTTTTTCGATGCCTATCAATATATATATATATCCTAGTAAAAGTATTAGGCAGAGCAAAAATTGCTCCAGAGATTATCTGATGTTTATCACAACCACAAATGATTTAATTTAAAAAAAAAATGCTTTGATTTTCAAAGAATAACCTAAAAATATAAGTGAAAGGGGTTTTTTTTGTTGTGTTTTTTTTCACCAGTTGATTTCCTTTGAGAATTGACTCCCTACTGTTTCTTTTCTTTATAGCGTAATTCCTTTTTCTTCCTGGTTATTGCTTTTGCCAGCTCCTTTTGCTCCCCCGGGTTACAAGAAAACATTTCCTTTGCTGACTGTGGCATCCACATGAGTGAATTCCCTTCTTTCGTGCCTCGGAGACATGTTTTGTTGGGTCTCAAAGACCCAAATCTGCTGTTTTGTGTGTCAATTCTTCGTTCCAAATGAATCCTTGATTTAGAGAGCGGAGGGGCCTGACAGGTGACGGGTAAATCAAATATCAATCTGTTCTCTTCTTTCCGCCCTTAACAATTCTGCTATATCATTGTGCTTTAAGTGTACTGTAGTATTGTCGAGCTGCGCTCCATCATACTGACAGATGTATTCCCTCGTGTCATAGAATGCAGTTCTGACACCACTGCTACCTACAGCAGATATTGTTAAACGAATACTTCCTTGACAGTGTCAATTAAAACAGAGCAAATACTACTTTGTGACAAAGCATTGAGTCTTAATTTGCATTTTATTTCAGCGCTGATGTGATTATTATGTTAAATAGAGCAGCGGTCTTCTCTTAAAGTGTGTGATTGCTTTGCATTTACATTAAAAAAATGAAGCAAATGTTTTTTTTTTTTTTTTTTTTCTGTTCCACCGAAAATAAATATTTCACATCCCTGTAATGGTGACTGCCACAATATGTTAGGAAATTGTAACATAAAATTCGACATAGAATGTACAGATTAACACCGGTGAATGTTGTGATTCCGCAGCCAGCATGTTGGCTTTGATGCTTACTTACTCTGTGTGTTGTAACTTGAGGTCACATGCTGCGACTCCTAGGGTGATGGAAGAGAGATGAAAGCAGAGGCAAATGTGTTTAAGGAATGAGACATCAGAGGTAATCGTTGTACTTACAGTACTTTTGCTATTTCCCCACAAAAAAAAAAGCACTTGTTTTGTTATATTTCCTCTATGCCTGTGTATGATAATTTATCTTCTATAGCTGTTTACTCAGCCCCACAGCAGACTTCAATTTGTGGCCTTGCCATGTCAAGCACACACACACGACGAAGAACATACATTAGCCGCTAATCTGATTTTTCTCTACTAAACCAAGGAATCTATCTTTCATTAGAAAAATCTTCGTGTTCAATCAAACAAAAAAGAAAAAGGATGGAGTCCCCAGAAGGAGCACCCTCCAGGACTCCTTCCAAGGACTCCAAAAATGAAGGATACTCTGAACTGCTGTTCAATATATGTACAAACGGTCAGGACCCGTCACCCCACCAGAAGGCGGGGGGGAGGCTACCCTTTCGTCCACTGGGGTGAACCCCAATGTACAGGCGCTAAGCCGGTGGGCATCAAGTATGGCCACACCTGCTTTGCGTCTCTCATCGTGTGCAATTCCGGAGTAGAAGAGGATTGGTACCAGAGCCCAACCTGTGTGTGGAGATGAGTCTGACTATATCTAACCATAGAAGTGACAATTCCACATCCCTAGAGCCAGTTTCTACAGCTGGGGATCGGACCGTTAAGGTCCCCACTTTTGGCTGGCGCCCAACTCTCCGTGCACCCGACCCCATTTGGCACCTCCCACTGGTGGTGAGCCCATCATCATTTTGTCCTTTTGGGCTGAGCCTTGCCGGGCCCCATTGGTAGAGGCCCGGCCACCAGATGCTCGGTCTGGTCCCTTACTTACGACCTGTTTGCCATGGGTGGCCCTGCCACGGGTACAAAGCCCCAGACAACATCATTATCAGTGGAACACTGCAATACCTCCATCGCGATAAGGTGACGGCTCATGGAGGGGTATTCTTCTTCTTCTTCTTCTTCTTCTTATTATTATTATTATTATTATTTGTCCACACCGTGTTCTTAAAAAAATTACTATGGTTCCGCAACTTCAAAATTAATGATCTTCTAACCAACAATCAATTAATCAACCTTTGGGGATGTCCAAAAAGCAACTGACCAAGATTCGGAAACTATTATTATTCGAAGTAGTAGGAGTAGGAGTAGCAGTAGTGAGCGAAGTAGCGTTTAGTTCTTGAACTTGAGAGGCTATTCACAATGTGTCGGTAAGATGATGAACATGTATGACCTTGGGGATACTTCAGTTGGCATACACTCTGGTTTGCATTCCATTTCCCATAATGTCAGTCTTTACTCACGAAGGTGAAAGAGGAAAAACCTTACTAACCTTGCTTGGAATGGGAAACTTGGTTTGATCAGCTTTTCCAGGAGTGTGAATGGCCGTAAGAGGGGGTGGCCAGGAGTGAGTCATCTCCTAAATATAAATACATTTACACACACACAGGCACAAATACATATTATTAAGGTCATTTAACAATTTCAGATAATCCAATATACTGTTGTGGTCCAAACAAACAAGAGCTATGACTCGGTATAAATTATATGAAAACAATTCTGACAACAGTTTGTAATTCTGATGTGATTTGTTGGTACAAGTGCTTGGATGCAGAAGAGCAGTGGTAGCGTTCAGTTATGGTTTTGTAGACTCATACACATCCGAGTGGACTGTATTACAACTGGCAATATAAAGTGAGAAGTGGATTGGGAGTTGGCAGCACACTCAGGGATCTGAGCATGAACTAACTGCAAAGGGTTCCATGTCCAAAATAAAAGCTGACACCAGCTGTTTGCATTAAGAGCTAAATGCTGGCATTGCCGCAGCGTTCTGATTTAATTACTAATCACACAGTCTCACTCAGTTCAATTCCATGCTCAATATGTGGGAGTTTCAATTAGTTAACAGAATAATTATCTGATGTATGCAAGCATTTGTGTGTTTCTGTGTCCGTGTGTTCGTTTTGCAATGCTATTCAATCTCCAAGGAACAACAGTGCAAAGGAAGTTGAGACTTACAGTATGTTGAAAAAGCTGCTCAGAGAGCAAAGTAAAAGTGGCGCCCTAAAATTTTATTTTCATGCCAGCGCAAGTCTAGTCTAGCCTGTTTGTGGCCGTGTAGCGCCCATTTGGCCCTTTCGGCGCACGGAGTTGTCTCGCCCCAGACAATTTGGTCACACAACTTAGTCCATGGCAGCCCGGTGGTCCAGTGGTTAACGCGTCGACCTCACAGTGCAGAGGTTCCGGGTTCAATTCCAGCTCCGGCCTCCCTGTGTGGAGTTTGCATGTTCTCGCCCAGGCCTGCGTGGGTTTTCTGCGGGTACTCCGGTTTTCTCCCACATTCCAAAAACATGCATGGCAGGTTGATTGAACTCTCTACATTGTCCATAGGTGTGAGTGTGAGCGCTCGTCTCTGTGTGCCCTGCGATTGGCTGGCAACTTGCCTACTGCCCGAAGCCAGCTGGGATAGGCTCCCTCTCTCTCTCTCTCTCTCTCTCTCTCTCTCTCTCTCTCTCTCTCTCTCTCTCTCTGTATATACTATATATCCATCCATCCATCCATTTACCGTCGCTCATCCGGGGTCGGGTCGAGGGGGCAGCAGCTTTAGTAGGGAAACCCAGACTTCCCTCTCTCCAGCCACTTCTTCTCGCTCTTCCCGGTGGAACCCGAGGCGTTCCCAGGCCAGCTGGGTGACATAGTCTCTCCAGCGTGTCCTGGGTCGACTCCGAGGTCTCCTGCCAGTGGGACATGCTTGGAACACCTCACCAGGGAGGCGCCCAGGAGGAATCCTAATCAGATGCCCGAGCCACCTCATCTGGCTCCTCTCGATGTGGAGGAGAAGCGGCTCTACTCCGAGCCCCTCCCGGATGACCGAGCTTCTCACCTTATCTCTAAGGGAGAGCCCGGATACCCTGCGGAGAAAACTCATTTCGGCCGCTTGTATCCGGGATCTCGTTCTTTCGGTCACGACCCATAGCTCGTGACCATAGATGAGGGTTGGGACGTCGATCGACCGGTAAATTGAGAGCTTCGCCCTTTGGCGCAGCTCCTTCTTTACCACGACAGACCGATACAAGGTCCGCATCACGGCAGACGCTGCACCGATCCGCCTGTCGATCTCTCGCTCCCTCCTGCCCTCACTCGTGAACAAGACCCCAAGATACTTAAACTCCTCCACTTGGGGCAAAATCTCCTCCCTGACCCGGAGGGGGCACTCCACCCTTTTCCGACTGAGGACCGTTGTTTCAGATTTGGAGGTGCTGATCCTCATCCCAACCGCTTCACACCCGGCTGCGAAACGCTCCAGTGAGAGTTGGAGAGCCCTGATTGAAGGAGCCAACAGTACCACATCATCTGCAAAAAGCAGAGAAGTAATACTGTGGCCACCACAACGGACCCCCTCAACGCTTCAGCTGCGCCGAGAAATTCTGTGCATAAAGGTTATGAACAGAATCAGCGACAAAGGGCAGCCTTGGTGGAGTCCAACCCTCACTGGAAACGATTCCGACTTACTGCCGGCAATGCAAACCAAACTCTGACATCGGTGGTATAGGGACCGAACAGCTCGTATCAGGGGGTTCGGTACCCCATACCCCCAAAGCACCCCCCACAGAACTCCTCGAGGCACACGGTCAAACGCCTTATATATAGACAGTCCTTGCAGTTTATTTTTCAGCTAGATGGTTCCTCAGGCAACAAGTAACTTTTGTATTCAAATGCAGTTACAGTACCTTGTATTTTAATTTAAACACATATACGCACATCTGCCACACCCAGGTCAGCGTGAGAACGATCTATAAAGGATCACTGACATCAGAGCGTTATATCATCAAGCGTCTCCTCACGATGGTGGATGACTCATCAGATGAGTCATGCTTATATCGGAGTAAGTATGTGTGTGAGCTGTAATGTTTTATCTATTTAATTAGGGACTCCGTAATGTACATCGTGTGAGTGTAGTGCACACATGTATGTCTGCGAGTCTTATACCCGCAATCTGATGTAGATTGTGTTGCCAGGCGACTCTCTGACATGTGTGCATTATAAGAATTACTTTGTTTTGACAGATAGCACTCCTGATTGTTTATGCATGTATGTGTCTTTTAATTATGAGTATTTGCTTCTATAAATGTTAATGTGAGTGATTACCTTGGCGAATCACAAATCTTCCCGCTCTCTTTCTCTCTCCCTCATGCACACACCGACCTGTATATCAAACTGATTTGGTCTTATTGTCATCTTGCCTCATGAACAATTCGGCTGCATTCATTCCACAATCCAAAAGCCTTCAGAGTTTTTGCTAGATATTTTGTCAGGATCTCTTGCCGCTCGCACCTCTCTTGTCTGTTATTCCATTTGGTCAAAGGTAAAGTCAGCAAAGGAATGCTGAGTTTATCGGAAGGTTCAGATTCTGACCATTTTAAAAAAAGGAGGCAGCTGACCAGCATAAAGCATGAGTCTTCTCAGTGGTGTGGCTCAGCTGGTAAAGCAGGCGGTTACCACAATTCGACTTGTCAATGAGCGCTTACAGTTTACAAATCCCACCATGGAGCCAACTTCACATCCTGCTGCTGTTAAATGCCATGTAGGCCAGCTCAGGGCATTGAAACACGGCTCCCCCACCTTGGCCCAATCCATTGTAATGAAGACTAACAACTGCACGTCAAACTTTTAACAAGAGTCAATAGCAGAAAGATTTGTGCGCCCCAGACTGGAACATAAGTCACACACTGTCATCAGATAACGGAGATGAACGAAACTTGACTTATTACTAACAATATATCTAACCTGTTTAAAACACAGGATTTATATATATACCGGCCTATATATATATATATATATATATATATATATAGAAGTATACAACTTATCTAGTCCTACCCCTTGTTGTGTAATAATATAAATAGATCATTTTTCAATGCAAAAGAAAAGGAAGAGATCTACATCTCATCAAGTACTTATGTGTACTGTACTTATCTATTTATACACCTTTCTGTTTATATATATATATATATATATATATAAATTTCTTTTTAATTTAAAAAAGTGCTATATACTTAAGGTGACTCAGCTGAGTAGTGGGGTGGTGCTCTACAGCCCTCTATTGACCAGTCTCCGCAAGTTTACAGGTACAGTGGTGCTTTGAGATTCAAGACGTCTTTCGACTCACGACCATCGACACGTCTGATAGACATGCCGAGACTTAGCAAGACGACTTTCTTGATGGCTGGGTCAATACAAGTTGAAATTGCTCTGTGACCACACTCAAAGACCAAACTCAAAGCATGCGTATCTCAAATCATCTGCCCCCTTTGAAATAAATAGAAATGCCATTAATCTGTTCCCCTCCCAAAACAACCGAATACTTTGTCAAGTCATTTTTAAAGACGAAATCCCACTTCATAACGTTGTACTCTACGAAACACATACCACAATGACCTACGGCAAGTAAATAGAACATTTAAAAAAATGAAGCAATTTTTGTCACACTTTTTGCTTCATTTAAAAGGACATTGTGCTACTTCTTCTGGTGTGACCTTGAAGGAACAATATAATGCAAATATGCAGATATACATGGAGTCAGTCTCACATGTTCTGCATATGCCATAACGAGACTCAGCTTTTCAATAAAGCAGTAACATAAATAAACCCTGTGAATTGATTGACTTTTAAGTTAAAAATGAGGTACAAAATAGAAGAGCGCCAACACCGTACCACATACAGTAGATGCTATTTATTAGCCTGTCAACAGCATTTCCCCATGATTTGTTAGCATTGGCATTAAGCAATTGAACTAGTGGACATACAGGCTAAGGTTGAATTTGATGGTGAACCTCAGTTGGGAGTGGTAATAAATAGTTTCAAGTCTCTCCTTTGAAGAATTCCTCACTAATTATATCTGCTAAACTGCTGCTTGTTGTGAAATGAGTCGAGTTCAATGCCACTATACCGTGCTCGTATCTCGCAAGCCAAAACAACAAACTAGAAAACTGGGGTAGGGAGAGGATTAAATAAATTGTAGTTCTTCCCATTTTAGACATGATGAAAAGGACATACTGTAGGTTTAGGTGGTGTTCTAATAGGTGTGTGTGCGTGTGTGTGTGTGTGTGTACCTATGGCTTTTAAGATGCCTGGAAAGAAAGAAAGAAAGAAAGAAAGAAAGAAAGAAAGAAAGAAAGAAAAAAGAAAGAAAGAAAGGAAGAAAGAAAAAAAGAAAGAAAGAAAGAAAGAAAGGAACCAGTCAAAGATATGCCCCGCCTTGCACCCAAAGTTATATAGGTGGGCTGCAACTCACCGCAACCCTAATTAGCACAAGCACTTCGAAAATGAATTGATGGCTAAAGTTAACACCAAAGTCAACCATGTCTGTGTACCATCTGACCTATTGCTGTGTTGTGAAAGAAAAGTGAAACCATGTGCAGGCAACTGCTCCAACGCACCACCCTTCACATTCAGAACTTGCTGATCTTTCCGCTATACACGGCTCAAAACTCCAGATTGAATTTATTGAATTCAATCTGGAGTTTTCGGCGCACCAATTTTATTGACATAAGGCTTCTCATGCAGCTCACAGCTCGCGATCTGTCACACAGGCCGTTGACCAGCTTATTGATTTGTGAGGGGGAGAGGTGAACGACGGAGGGCAGAGAGCAATGAACAGGCACACAAAGAGAGCATCGAGAGACGGAGGATGGAGACAATCCCAGTGATGGGTGACAGAGGAAAGTGAGCGATAAGTTGATATCACATTATATGATATGCTCTCTTGACGGCTTGCAACTGTCGAGCTTTCTGAAGAGATGACTCTACTCTCACCTCACTTTGGGAAAAGGCAACCCAAAAAAGGCAAAAATAAAGAAGGATGTTGAGTGTTTGCGCAGTTATCCAATGGAATTCTTAGGAGGAAATCAAGGTCTTGAGATATTTTTGCATGACATAATTGGACAATTGTGAAAAAAGCTCATTTACCCTTTAACAGAAGCCAACCTCCCATTACATTTATTTCTTATATTTATCTTTCTCTGCACCAAGTCTTTTCTGGCTACAATCTGTCTCGCTCAAGAGAGAAAAATTTTGCAGGCAAACTCAAAACAGCTGATGATCACTGCAATTATGGTGTGTGTATGTGGGTGCGCTTGTGCGTGGGCTTGTCTATGTGTATGCGTGTGCGTGTGCGCGCGGGTGTTTTTGCATGTGTGTGTGGTGTACAACATACCCGCAAAATCTCTTCCACACAGCTGGAGTCATTTGGAAGGCTGACCTGCAGAAAACAAATGGAAGACAAAGAAAGTGTCACTATTAATAGAAAACATCAGTGACAAGCTTTAACATGGCTTGAATTACATGCAACAAAAGGAAAGTCTGCTGAGGATTGCAACTTCAAATATGCACTCATCCATATTTTCGATACCACTTCACCCGATACAAGGTCTAGGAAGGGGCCAGGTCAGCTATGTGAACCACTACACGATTAAGGCTCAATTTGACGGTGCTCAAATGTTTATGGTATTTAGGATTAACTCACTCATTCATAATCACTTCAAATGGGTGATTTCAATTCCCTCAAATCTTCACTGTTTTCATGCTGTCATTTTCATAAATGCTTCTGGCAGTGTTGCAGTTCAGTGGCGGCACGGCTTCAGTTACCACACAAATTAAACTCAAATGTTACTTATTTTTCCACGACCCCTGTGAGGATAAGCGGATTAGAAAATGGATGAATGGATGTTGTTTATATTGAATGTACGAGATGAAATAAAATAAAATAATACATCGCATTAAGAGCCAAACTTCCAACCAGATCCAAATAAAACTGTGGCCTGTGTTTTGTGGAAAAAAAAAGTTTACATGTCAGACAGAACTATGGCTTGATAGTATAAAACCTAAGTTTTTAATCTTTCCACATGGCTTCCTGCAGATTTTTAGATGAGATCTCATTTGGCCCTTTGGTCTAAGCAAAGAGAAAGAAGTCCGAACAATTTGGGAGGTTTATATTTTTTTATGTTTTTGCATTCTTGTCACACCACAACAATGTGAATATCGGGCACGGTCCGCAAAGTGACGAGCAGAACTATCTATGTATGAAGGTGCCGCAACTAACCAAATGCTCGAGTTTTAGTTACGGTCAAAACAAACCGAGAAAACAATGCAACGTCTCCTATAAAAATGAAAGCATACGCCAAACAAATGGTTTTCTCTGGAGCAGCTGCTCTTTGCTGTGCCAGTTCAGCCAAAGTGCATGTTGTACTTCTTCCATTATTCGAAACAAATCATTATTGTCTCTGCTGGATACGCACACTGCATTGTTAGCTAAATGTACCCCACACAAGTATAAATGCCACTGCCAAATGAGTGTTTCCAAAAAGCATTTGAAAACAAAATAAAACAGTGTGATGGACTAGTTCCTGGCTTGGTTCTCCCTGACAGGCTCAATAAAAAAGGAGTGAGGGATAAAGGAGCAGCTGGAGGAGAGGAGAGCAAATCCCTCCATAACCATAACCTCTGCCGCACAACATCGCTAACTGCACCAACACGAGTTTCAGGAAACATTTAGTGGCCGCAATAATGACGATGACATCACCCTCAGCCTGAATTACCGCAAGTGAAACTAAAAGGGACACTGGCATATGCTATGTAACAAAAAAAGGACTTAACCATTAAAAGTGAAAAAGGACATTGCCAATCTTTTTTTTTTTTTATCATAACATACAACCATTCAGAGCAAGCTAAACAGAAGCGATATAGAGATCTGGCAAGGACTATGTCACTCTTCTCTGTAGATCTGAAAATAAATGAGAGTAAATAAAGATTGTATTATGGGTTAATGAACCATTTACAAGTCATTCATAACAGCAGCAATATACTAACATATATGCACAATTCGGAGTTTAAAATAGATTATCAATGTGAAATTGGCTCAATCAAGAAGAATCATGGAATCACTGTGGGTACTTGCACATTTACTGTGACACGTTTCTATTAATAACATTCTCCGTTTGGCTTATGGCTTCCCCATCAATTCCATAGTATTAATAAAAACCTCATGTTCTCGCGACAGATGCAATAGTGGTCATCGTGGGTGTTAGTGACGATGAGCTATTGCCTTTTGGTATGGCGTCAGGATTCGGTTCACATTTGCTTCAGTTAGACTCGAGTCACCAGCTTTGGGACTTGGGACTTGCTGAGCTAAAACTCATGAAAGACCCAATTTCACTTTGACTTGGCACCAATGAGACTCAAAACACATGAATTTACAACTCTTGCCTGTTTACAGTAAAAAAAAGTATGCATTCCCAACATGTTTTGTTTTTGAAATAAGTATCTTTGAGTCATGCATATGTAAATCCGGCAACCCACCAGCATGCTGCAAAGTATGAAGCAAGTAGCACTGTGTGAGCGAAGAAGATATTACGTTTGATGAGTTCAAGCGCAAAAGCCAACCAGTGCAATTTAAACAAAAATAAAGCCACACCTACTACCCCACTGACTATCTTGGCTATCAATGTTGCATTTCCGAAACCTGCAAAAGCAAATACCTGAAAGCAGGTCTAAGTTGTGGTGTCAGTGGCGTAACACAATTTTGGTGGATTTGATCAAGGTGCAGGCAGACATATACCACAAGTGAAAATGCTTATGTTTTCCTTATCTGTCACAGGACTATGTTAGTACGGCTACAAACGGTTGGTCTTTATTTTCACTTGGCTCACATGCACCTTCAGAGAGGATGGCATGCTGAATGTAATGTAAAAAAAAAAAAAAGGCCACATCATTCACACAACAGCCACAACAGCCTCCAGGCTCTGTGAATAGCAACGAGCTGCAATACATTTGAAGGGGGTTATGTCACACTAGCAAGGTGTGTTGTTATGAGTGTGTTTGTAATGTTGAGCCATGAGAAATGGTTGCAGTAGAATGCAGAAAAAAAAGTTGAAGTCTCTGCTGGAGGAGAAGTGGTGAAACTAAGGAAGACAAGAACAAAAATAAAAACAGAAGGAATTGTATTGGGTGGAAAATATTACCAAGGCAATTACTGAGACAGAAATCCTTTTCTGTCTGAAATAGCTGCTCAGATGATACACACACACACACACACACACACACACACACACACACACACACACACACACACACACACACACACACACACACACACACACACACACACA
>NW_017805744.1:4797980-4831329 GCF_001891065.2 Hippocampus comes
ACACACACACACACACACACACACACACACACACACAAACACGCACGCACGCACGCACACAGACCCAACCACACGTTATATGAAAGAGAAAAGAAATAATTATAATACAGGAATAAAGAAAATGTTGGGAAAATAAACACAAGACTCAAATCACGAACTTATAAATATACACTTGTTAAGCGTGTCAACTTACAAAAACTGTGACTCAGTCAAGTTTGGTTTCCCATTTATTTTTTCCTGAGAAAGAACTACACAAACCAACTTTTTTCAGTAACCACAAACGTTGTCACAATTCTTAAATGATAGCACCCAATTACAGCAGCACGGTGCACTAGTGATTAGCACGTCTGTCTCATTGTTCTGAGGTTTGGGGTTTGACCCTTGGCTCAGACTTTCATGTGAGGAGTATGCAGGCTCTCTCCTGGGTTTTCTCCAGATACTTGCACATTCCAAAAAGACACATCTTAGGTTGACGGAAATTAGTCCAGAGGTGGAAATGTGAGTAGAAAAGCTTGTTTGTGTATATGTGCCCTAAAATTGGCTATAGAGACCAGTCCAGTGTGTTTCCCTGACTCCTTACCCAAAGTCAGCGGGGATGGACTCCAGTTTCTCTGCAACTCTCGTGAGGATAAGCATTTTTGAAAATGGCTGGAGGGGGCACACCTTGGACTGGTCGCCAGTAAAGTGAAAGCTACGAAGACAAACAACTATGGATCAAACAATCTGATTATTTATACAGCACTTTTCAAAAATTAAACTGCAAGGAAGCCCAATGCCAACGACACACAAACACGGATGCTCACATCCATACACAGAAATTCCTCACACAAATCTCACACATAACAGAGTAGGCAAAAACACTGAACGGAGGTAACTGCAGCACTTCCGTATGTGTCAGCAATTTGCTGTGAGGAAACCCAAAAGTCTGGATAAAAATAAATAAATATATACATTTTGCTAAAAACGTCAATAATAGTCCAAACTATTCACACCTACACTCACACTCTGACATCAATAACCTAAAACAGGGGTGCCCATTACGTCGATCACGATCGACCGGTAGATCGCGGTCTGGTCCCAAGTCGATTGCGAGGGGCGTATAGGAGAAAAAAAAACAAACAACCATTTGTGTGTCTTTGTGCATGTTATTAATATATATTTTTGTGTGTTAATGTACAATGCACACTAATCACCCTAACCCTATCAGTCTCATTTTCACAAAAATTATTGAAAAAATAAAATAAAATAAAGCAGGTAAATCTTAACCTACGGTGGCACGTGACCTGCGCCACCGGAAGTTGTTAGCGCTCAGCAGTCTGCAATTGCAGCTTGTGATCCGAGCTGCGCTATATCTTTTATCGTTATAATTATTCTCATTCAGAGTTTGTTTCGTATACAATTCACCGAGGGCACGGGCAAAGAATAGGAATCTAGAGGGTCATCATGGTGTGCGTGCGTATGCACGTGGTCGGTAACGGGTCCATCGCGGGAGGTTGGTTGATCCAAAAGTTAATCTTCGGTCCAAAAAGTTTGGGCACCCCTGACCTGAAAACACCCTAACCACATGCTGCACAGTGAAAAATTATTTTACAAATTCAAAATGTTCTGCGAGCATGTGACCATGCAATTAATCCATTTCAGCCACAGAATTAAGTCATGCTTACCTTGTATTATTCAGTGTGAGATTAAAAGTAAACAGTATAACACAGATTGAAGTGAAAACACACTATTATTCACAAACTACTAGACACCATATACCACGCTGCCATTCGGTTTGCCACTGCTGCTAACTTAAACACGACCACTGTGAACTGGATTTGCTATTAATTGGCTCTTCACTCGAGCAGAAAAAAATCACTGGCCCATGTTTATCTAGAAATCACTCATTGGCAAGATCCCACCCAATTGTCACTCTCTGCTCACCATTCATACCACCACTCGCATTCTATTTTTTATTTTTATTTTTTTAACGTATTCATTTTCAAACACCACACTCCTTTTGGTCAATCGTGGTTTCAGTTTTGTGCCCCAAACACTCTGAAACTAATACGATACATTTTAGTTACAATGTGCTATGATACAACTACATGCTTTGGGAACTTGTCATTTTAGGCTAGCGATATCCATAGCCATTTGACGGTAAATTGTATGTACCATGGCCTATGGTATGGTATAATGTTGACAACAGCACTTACAAAACCTAATCCATGCCTTCGTTACATCTGGACTGGATTATGATCATGCACTGTATTTTGGAGTTAGCCAGTCCTCCCTCGAGCATCTCCAGTTGGTCCAAAAGGCTGCTGCTGGCCTCATGGAGCTCATAGGAGGGAGCATGTAAGTCCAATTCTAGCCTTGCTTCACTGGCTACCTGTGTGCTTTAGATTTCATTTTAGGATTCTTTTATTTGTCTTTTGTCTTTGAAGACAGTGATGAATTGAATCAAATCTCCTTTCTAATGCAGCCAAACCTTTTCCCCTTCTGTGTCCTCAGAGAGCTGTTCACTCACTTGCTCCAGTTCCTGTTACCAGACAGTTATTAATCGGGAAGAGGCTCATATTACTTCAGAAATTATTACGTGAAGTCATTGAACTCCGTCAACACTTCGAGAGGTCACAGTGTGGCACAGAGACAAAATGTTGCTGTACTATCATGGAAAAAGGAGTGGCGTCAAAGTGAAACTGTCAGTCATCCAGTTGCTGCTATTTAAGTTTTTCAAGAGTGAGATCCAGCCGGGTTTGGAAAATCTTCTGGGATTTTTTTTTTCTTCTCATACTATTTGTTGATTCCGTTTCATGTGTTCCTGTTATCATCCATATTTCAGCTGTTTACAGAGCTGCACTGACCTCCATCACTGGGATTACCAGCATGTGTGCTGGATCACAAGCTCTCCTCACAGTGCGCATGTGTGTTCGTGTCTTTGTGGGCACGCATGTGTGCATTAACGTGTGTGCGAGCAAGCAAGTGAGCATGTTTGTGTTATCTGAGGATGTCTGCGTCAACTGGTGCACCTAATAACCTACAAATTACCCTGGGTCTTCTCTTGCAGGGTCTTTGCACATCCTTATTGTCAGATTCTCAAAATTGCATATTTTTACAAGTCTGGTAGCAACGTTTTGGGTTTTTTTTCCTTATTATTGCACCCACTTTTTGGACATTGTACTACCAAAATTCAAAAGTTTCACAAAAATCAGGAGACTTGGTGAGTTACTTTCAACAATCCCAAAATGTCTACTTTTCCCAGAATTCCACATTTTCCACTCGATAATCTTTATTCAAGTGAATGAGGCGCTCAATGAAAAAAAAAAATCCTTATCTTTCACACTTCAAATTCAAACTGTTCAGCTCATTCAAAAGATCTTGGTCACACTTTTCCGCATTTCAATACTCCCCATAAATCTTCAGTTTAAAATATATTTTACACACTGTATTTCCCTTCTCGCTCCACATTTCTTGTTTGATACAAATCATTCCAAGTTCTAAATCTGCAGGGAACGAGTTATTACAGTCTCATAATTCCCTAATTTTCCACGATAAAGTTCCCAAATAAATTTCCTCCCTCATTTCTTGATGAAAACATACAATTTCAACTTTAAACTGTACAGCTCATTCAGGAGCAGCATGAGAAACACATTCTAATAATTCTCATAGCTCCACAATTGTTCACTTTCTTCCAGCTTAAGGGATGTTTTCAATATTTATCGCTTTATTTCACGTTTCTTGATCGGTTTAAACCACTCGATCTCATTCAGAACATCTTCAGAACTATTAATCACGTTCTCCAAATTCCCAACATCCTGAGTCGAGATCAGCAGAGCCCCATCCTCACTATACACAGTGGTGATGGTGCACTGCTTTACCCTCCTAGAGACTCTGGATGGTAGACCACAATTTCTTCGACGCCCTCCAGAAGTCTTTCTCAATGGCTTCACGAAACTCATCCTACACCCAGTTTGATTGGGCTTTTCCTTTTAAGCCTGATGGCATCCCTCAACTCCGGTGTCCACCAACTAGTTTGGGGGTTGCCGCCACGACAGGCAAGGACCACCTAATGGCCTCAGGTCCAGTCAGCCACCTCAACAGTGGAGGCACGGAATATAGTCCATTGGGACCTGGAATATGGTGAATTCAGACCCAATCACCCTGCCTCAACCAGGATGTCGACGGAGTTCGTTCGAACAAGGGACTCTGCCAGACATTCCCAGCAGACCCTCACAAGACGTTTGGGTTTGCTAGGTCGGACTGGCATCTTCCCTGACCATGGACAAGTGCACATGTGGACACCCTTAAATCTGAACATGGTGTTTGTTGTAGACATCCTTGACGAGCAGAAGTACAACAACAGAACACCAGTCTGGTTCTGATTAGGCGGCTGTTTCTCCCAATCACAACCTTCCAGGTCTCACGGTCATCCGGCAAATCCATTGATTTTATTCATCATAAGAGTTTTTGCCCACGTGAGCAGTGAAGACCCCCAACAGAACGATGAATTCCCCAGCAGGAGCCATCCAGCCCTGCTTCCAGGCTTGGATCCATTGGGGAACCCGGTGACCCGCATCCACGCAAAGCAAATCCATTGATTTTATTCATCATAAGAGTTTTTGAGTCGTGCACTTTCTGGTCCCTCACCTCGGTCTTGTTTGCAATGGGTGATCCTGCCGGGGCCGTGAAGCCCCAGACAACTATGCTCCGAGGGACACACAAACCTCTCTACCACGATAAGGTGACGGCTTATAGGGAGGCATCCACATGCAAGTTTTTGTAAGTTTTTTAAAAATTGTAATGGTTAGCATGTCCACCTCACAGTGCGGAGGTACGATTACAGCTCTGGCCTTCCTGTGTGGAGTTTGCCTGTTCTCCCTGTGCCTGCGTGGGTTTTCTCCGGGTACTCCGGTTTCCTCCCACATTCCAAATGGTTGGTTGTTCGTCTCTGTGTGCCCTGCGATTGGCTGGCAACCTGTTCAAGGTGTCCCCCGCCTGCTGCCCGAAGACACTTGGGATAGGCTCCAGCACGCCCCGCAACTCTTGTGAGGATAAAGCAGATCAGCTTACCGTCTTCTACCACTTCCATGTAGAATTTTTAGTAAACATTGTATATCCATTCAGCACATGCATTCATCACTCAAAATATGGCCATGCTATGACTCATTTGTGGCTAAATGTTAAATGGCATCCACAGTGGTATCCACAACCACACAGACACTGACACCCACTAAATGCATTGACACTTTCATGCACTACTGTGCACAAAATTTCTCCTGTCCTTTCTGTTCTCATTTCATTTGTTTCTCTCTTGCTTACTTCCTGCCCCCCCCCACCACCACCCAATACATTTATTTAGCTGTCTCTCTCCCTCCAGTCTCTCTTGTCCTTCATCTTGCTTTTCCCATTCCAAGCTGCAGAGAGGCAGATAAGCAGTTGATGTACCATCCAATTATATGTCGACATTGAAACATTGCTTCAAATAAGTCTGTCATTTTAGCCCTGTGCTGATTGGACTTGATCTACTATATGCATGCATGAGAGTGTGAGAAAGGTATTGTGTGTATGTGTGCGCGTTAGTGTGTCAGTGTACGCTGAAAAGGGGGTTCATTTTAAGTTCAGACAGAGTTCCATGTGTGGCTATTTTAGTCCCTGCTTTAGTACAATACAGCGCTTCTTCTATGATCCAACTCTCGAGCTGTAATCTTTTTTTTTTTTTTTTTTTAATATACCTTTGCCTGAGTTGACATTCAAGATAAATAAATCCAAACTTTGCCAACAGTTGGTCTTGCTTTTTTTTTTTTTTTTTTTTTTTTGCTTCTTCACATCTTTTAATGTTCAACAGTCTAAAATCTCAATTTTCAGGCATGCAAAAATCATAATCAATGCCAGTATTCTTCCCAACTACTGTTGAGGTGCCCATTAACAAGGCACTAAAGCAATGCCCTGAGCTGAAGAAATGCAGCACAGTTTACACACTCTGACATCTCTCCTTGCATGTGTGTGATCTGCTTCTCTGTGTTGTGTGTGACACAAATACACAGATGATTATAAGTTACATTCAAGATGAGCTTGTAAAATGCCCATATGTGAATTATCTTGTCAAAAGTCATAAATATGTTCAATGAGGAAAATCATAAAATTGCAATTATGGAAAACATTTTTTAAAGGAGACATAGTGCAGAAAATTACCTCTAATTTTGCAGATATTTGTGTCTCTAGCGTTAAATGATACAAGCAAGTAAATCTTTTGTGAACGAACAAATCCAGAAAATGTGTTCCTAAACAAGAATTGTGAAATTTGCAAGGTAACAGAAGGGATCATTTACATAAAGCTGACCGCACTGAGTTTCTCCACTTCTGCAAGCTACGGCTGAACTTCAGGTTCTAAAACACTATGTCGAAGCCAAAAGGTAAGCAGAGCTGCATTGTGTTTTCTGGGACGTACAAATGAGCTTTAGGCTTACTTATTTTTGCCATTATAACTGCAACATATGAAAAATAGCGTACATGGAGCTGCATACTAAATGACTGGTGTAATTTGACAGCTCATTGTGAAACGAGCTGCATCCACAAGTGAAAATGCAATCAATGATGTCTTTGTGGGAGCTACTGTTCGCTTCACAGTTTGCACTTGCTTCAACACATGACACTCGGTCCTCTGTAGTGCTGGCCCTAGTCATTCTGACAACAAAATCCATACTCGGCCTTGCACCCACAATAGAGAGGGTGGGGTAATGGGTGGCTCATGTGCATTAGGCAGTTCTGCCCATTAAAACGGGCTAATCCGAGCCAGGGTCTAAAAAGTGGGTGAAAAGTGTCCTTTCATTCTTAATAGCTGATGTATTTTGACAAAAGCATGTCACAGATTTGTTATAAAGATACAAGGTGATATTTTCAAATTGTTGAAATACCATAGCATCAAGTATGCGATTTCATGAATCCTTGATCAGATCCCCAACATTATTTGGCTGTTAAATGTGTATGAGTGAAGAAGCGAGGAGGACACAGTTAAGTGAAGCCATTGCCATTGGACCATATAATTGCACCAAGATTGGACTGAGGTTGAATAGATTAATTAGCCTTGTTTTGTGGTGAATAACAGCCCAGAACAAGTTAGCTGCACCATATACTTCAGTCTGTTTACAAAGTAAATGTGACCGCAACAAATATAGTATACATAGTATATAATAGATGGCGTGGAAATTATTTTGGTTTGCTTGCCACACACCTTCCACTCAGTGCGATACTTATGTATAATGTAGGGCACGACCGATTAATCGGTTGGACAATTAGGACTCTTCAGATATTGCCCAAATTAATCGGTTAAAATGGAGATGTTTGCCAATTATATTTAATTTCATGTAACCTAATTACGGCAGATGTATGCAAGTAACATAGGATGTAAAACTGGTTTCATTATTTATGACACGTAAATCTATACTATAACCTTGCATCCTTAAACATGTATGAAGAATTTAACTGCTAAGGTCACTTTTTTGACCTGCCATACGGCAAAGTTGAACTTGTATGACCATTGCTTGGGTGAACAACACAAATTTTGCAAGGAATTGATCTGGCTGTCACTATTTTACACACAAAAGTCAAAAATTAAAATAAAAACAAGGCGCAACATAAGTGTGTTCTATATTATAATTACAACAATGAAATAAAATTCAGAGTTGTTGCATTTCCAGGCATTTGATTTTATTTGTTTCAATGGCAATATTTTGGACACACCTTCCAAGCGAGCAGCATGAGCAGGAAATTTTTCTGGAGTTTCACAAAGTTGTCTCTGTTTTCCTTTCGTTGGCATCAAAAAAATAAAAATAAAAGCAGTGTAAAGGACCCACGCAGAAAGCTTCTCAATGGCATTGAAGTTAGGAGCAGTGAATAGGCAATGATTGACAGAATTGTGTTTGTGTGTGCACAGCAACATTCAAGCTGAGTATATATGATTTGTTCTGTTGGCAGGAAAATACAGCGTATTTGATTTGCACTCTTGGCAGAATGTATGTGTGTGAGTGTGCGTGTGTGTGTGTGTGTGTGTGTGTGTGTGTGTGTGTGTGTGTGTGTGTGTGTGTGTGTGGTCTCTCCGTGTGTGGTTCTCCACATGATGCCTTTTTACCAACTAAATAAGTGGCTCTTGAAAGGGAGACAGCGGGTGGGTGATGGAGGGTCATCAGCAGTACAATAAAACAGCAGTTTGTATTTGTTTATTCACTCACATTTATCAACTTTGACTTCAAATAGTTCTCAACATAACACGGGGTGCATTTGCCATCAATTAATAGAAAGTGATTTATTCACCTGGACGACATCTTTAAGTGTGTGTATGTGCGTGCACACACGTGTGTTTGCATGTGTAAAATAATACTGCAGTTGTGAAGATAATGGGTCAATGAGGTAATGATCAGTAGTTATGATGATGAAAAATATTTACATTTCGAATAAAAGTTTCTCATATGGCCGATTTTGGATTTGGATGTGACTTCGTGCCCATGTGGGCTGATGGTTAATTTGGGTAATAACAGAATAAGACACACTCTGTGAAGAATTCCATATTTGATGTGTTTCAAACCACATATAAGAACACAATCACAAATGGAAGTTATAAATTACAGGCTAGCATCTTCTTACTTGAGCAATTATTTTCATGAAAAGTTGCTTTATGTAAAGGTCTCAGAGCAAGTTGAAAAATACAATGAAAAGCATATATGATTCATGACCTCAATTTTCTGACAGTTTCTCCAAATTTGCAAAAATGTTCAGATGCCAAATAGCTGTCGTGCAAAAACATCAGCATATCTCATGTGATTTCCTTCTTTTTTTTTTTCTTTTTTTTTTTTTGAGAGAGAGAGAGACTTCAGTACAGTTAGGGTGCTCTGGACCCTGTCCTACTGAGCCACATTTGCGAGTGTTTGCGAAGGCAGCAGAATGGTGCATTCTTGTCAGGGTTCATTCAACGCCGCAAATGCTCGCCAAACAGTCGCCAAATGTTTATCAGACGTTCGTTCGCCTTTAGTGTTCTACACGTTCAAAATTTCCTTCCGGCAAGAAAAAAAACATTAAAACTGTTTGCGAACGTTTGGTGAACACTTGCGACTTCAACTCAAGGGTGGAGTCACAGTTTGCATGCATTGTCACTCTTGATTTGCACTGCCAAGTGGCACAGTTTGGATCTGTGCCACGGAAGCATAAAGATAAAAATAAAACGATAGCATGCGTTATTCAGTCCCATTTCAAATGTGGATAAAAATCGGATACTCATCGAGTAGCTGCCATATGAGTGTGGCATGAACAGTCATATTGGATATAACCCGTCAATGCAAGCCTGAGGTCATCATTCACCAGTCGTATAATTTGGCAGATCACATTTTTAACATTCATCAGTAGATATTGTCCTTCTTGATATCTTGTCATAGAAACGCAATTAAAAGGGCTGGAACAAGGACTGAACAAGCAGAGATGTGTCAGTAGTGTCGGACGTGTCAACAAAGCACTCAGGCTCAGAGCTGTAAGGACAACGTGACTTCACATGCGCGCTGTGGGAGCGTTTAAATTGATACCCAAAGCACTCATGTTGTACTTTATACACAGACATTATCACAGGACCACAAATGGGAAGGAGCTCGTCACACCATCTCACATTTGTTCTCCGAATCAGCTGAACTGCTGCAGCGCTTTGTTTGCCCTCTCTGGCGTCATCTGCACATCGTCAACTGTCCAATGTGATTTGTAAACGGTCCGCATACACAAATTGTCTCAAATATTGTGGCGCACTATTACTTGAATGTCATATTAGCTGAGATGAAGTGTTTTTATGGAAAGTAACATGAGAAAAGACTGCACATATGGTGGAAAATGCACCAATAAAAAATAGAATTGCATCAAACTATTTTACCCATCATCTCTATCCAGGTTATGCACTTTATTGTATTACTGAATTGTATTTTTCTTGTCTTTTAATTCATGAATCTTCATTCTCACCATTTTTTTTCTATGATCTTTCCTCTCACTTCCCCTACACACGAATTCTAAGGTCTAAATCGGGGGGATTTGAGGGTGTTAGGAGCTAAAACGTAAACCACTAGTTGGTACTCGGTAAGCTCATAAAAAGGGAAAATAATCCAACACAAGTATTTTTCTCAAGAACAACTCTCTTCCTTCTTAATCGCCCCATTAGCTGCCTCAGCTTCTTTCTGTGAATGTCAGCATGCTTCCCCCCCCACCCCCAATTCAAAAACTCCAGAGTGCAATTCGATTTTTTGAGAATGGGGGGGGATGCTTATTTTAGGATTTTTTTTTAAATGTGATAACAGATACGGTATTGGAATTGAACTTGAAATTGAAATCACACGCATCCGATCATCCATCTTCGTATTACATGTGACTGTGGACTCTATCCACTGCGGGTATCTACTTAAAAACAACAACATATATTGATATGCATACTTCCAACTAGGGCTGGGCAATATGAGCAATACATCTCATGATAGAAAGGTGATCAATAGCCATAGAAAAAAAAAATCTGGAAGAAAACCCCAACCTCGGAATTCTGCGTGCTGTAGACGGAGGCTACAGTATGACGCGCATGCGACAATTACAAGCATGTACTGTAAGAGGAAATGTTGATCACAAAAGCGCGGGTTTTTTTTTTTTTTTTTTTTGCATCTGCCGAGCCTGCAGCTGAACCAACGAAGAGGGGCACGCATGTGCGTGAGATGTACAAAAGTGTGAATTAGCCTTGTCCAAATACATGGCCAGTGCAACTCTCATAATAAGATAATATTGGATACATGGAGTAGAAGTCAACATTCAAAATTGTGCGCTGGTGTGAACGGTTGGCGATACGTGCCACTAGACGTGTGATGAACCCCACCAGTCAGTTAGGATATGCTACAACAAGCCAAACAAGTCTGTAGAAAATGAATACAGCTGTATTATTAAACATGTCAGATCAGAGGTTAGTCGCAAAGGCTTTTAAGCAAAATTCTCAACCATTCTTGCTGTATCTTCATGGCAGTCGGTTGCATTAATCATTGGATGAATGAGGTGACACATTCAAGCGTTTTGAGTACCTTTTAGTGGGTAGAGAAACAGCACCATAAATGTGAAGTACAGTTCGAAATGCAGGCAAAAACACAACCTCCTGCCGGAAACTTTTAGCTTTGTGACCATGAAATTAAAATAACAGATAACATCACATTTGTTGGGACAATATATATATATATATATATATATATACAAATTTTTTTTTTTTTTAAACATAAGACTAGATACCGCGATGTGTCTCCCTCTTTCAAAACAGTGCCATTGTGTAGTGGTAGTCGTCGAAGGGATTCTTCAGCCAGTCACTCGCATGATTTGTCTGGGACAGGTTTTAAGCCGCATGCCTTTCTTGACACAGCCCGCCCATTGTTGGACTAAGCGCGGGAAAGGCCCAGTGCCAGGGTGTTGGCAGTACGGGCCAGGAATCGAACCTCCACCATGCACCACGACGCTACCATATGACATATAGAATATATATGAAAGTACAAATTGAAGTCAAAGATATTCAGTCAGTCTGCCTTCCACGTGATTGTGACTGTATTTAGTTCGTCACAAGAGTCCAACAAGAGACTCTTGTCTTTATTGTCATGCCTTCTCTTCTCCCTTTTCTTTCTCCACTCCATCCTCTCTCACCTTTCTCATCTCCCTTCTCTTAACTTCCCTCCTCTCTCTCTCTCTCTCTCTCTCTGTCTCTCTCTCTCCCTCTCTTTTATATTCATAGGATTTTAAAATGTCTGTAATAGCACTGCTAGATCAAAACACTCCTCCCACTGTGCTTGTGTGTGTGTGTGTGTGTGTGTGTGTGTGTGTGTGTGTGTGTGTGTGTGTGTGTGTGTGTGTCTGTGTGTGTGCATGCGTGCGTGCACACATGTCATTTGCATATCGCAGCCATGCTCTGATTGGCAAACTGGCAATGCCGAGTCCAGCGGAGCATATTTTTTTAGAGGCCCTACCACGTACACAAAGTCGGGAGCAGCCACTGGTCTGTATCAGAACCTAATGAATAATATGAGCGCGCTAGCAGCAGGGGTTCTCCATGAATTGTCCTGTAATGCCGAGGGCAATAAAGATTTTTATTACCATGTTTTTATGGGTACCAGACATAAGCTGTTATGAAATAGTCTGATATTTTACAAGGCGTTTGGTCTCGGTTTTATTGTCTCAAATGAAGTCGCTTTGTAATGTATCATATTTGGCCAGTCAAGACGATCAAATCTGATGTTTTACCATCTTCATATCCTGGGGAATTAATATTAATTGACGGAAAGTGTGTAATCCCTTATCATATCAATCAGTTATCAGTAATTTCATTTATGCTGCACAGCATTCTAAATTTAAATCCTAGAGAATCCAACGCAAAAAAAAAAAACAACAACAAAAAAAACATAATACTCAAAATAGGTCAGCTCTAAGTCGTTGGAAAAATGCACAAATGTGCAGAGTGAAAAATGATGCACCGATTTAGAAGCCTACACATTTGTCCAGATGCTAACCAGTGAGTTCTCCCAGTCTTCATTTCAAAGGCCACGTGGGGCAGAATACAAGAATACTGTCAATCCATCCACGGAAAAGGAGGTTGGAGGACAAAGCCTCCACACGATCCATATTCAACACTTATACTCGGCCAAAAGGCTGAGATTGCAGCAGGATCATGGATGCAATCTTCCAGAAAGGGATGGTGTCCGCCTCTCACTCACACACTGACCCTGTGTTTTCTGGTGAAGGGCCCCCGACACTTAAACGACTGACTGCACATCATCTGCAAGGAAGTAGCCTCCTAACTTGCAATTAAGTGGGCTAACAAACAGAAATATTTACTTTCACAAAGTTTTCTCCGCTTTGTTTACTTGAAATGAAGGAGGAGTAGTAAAGTAAAAAGTTCAATTGAGCTTTGAAATGAATAGTTTAACCCCATATTTTATCATTAATCGCGACAAGAAAACTCTAAATCTCTTCATAGTTACAGTCCAGGAGGCTTTATCTTACTCTGATGTAGAGGTGGGTGATGCATATCATCCTCCATATTATCGTCAAAGTTGCTTTCGCAATGTTCAATTTTACATTATCGAGTATTAATACTGTCTCAAAAAAACGGGATCATTGATCGATGAAATCCTCATTTGGTAAATCAGCAGGCAGAGATGGCAGAGGGAGAGGAAGTTCTAAGTCTGCATTATGCAAATCAGTAGGCAGGGTTTTGTCCCGTGACTCCGTGACAGCATCCCATGCAAACGCAACATTGTTTCAAATATGGACGATTCGGTTTTTGAGATGACTGGCGTTGGTCAAAAAAAGCATCCTAAGCCATGAAGAGCAATTCACCGATAAATCTGTTCAGCCACAAACCATATGAAGGATTACGCAACTTTGCAACTCCACAAGCGCGACAACTGCTAAAGAAAAGTCAAGCTGAGCAACACACTCATAAAACCGTCGCTAATTTGAGCATACGCGCACTGTACCACTGGCAAAACAAGTAAACGTTGGCGAGACATCTTTGCAAGCGGGTCGAGTAAGAGTGGGCCAGATGTACGATTATGCGCCCAACATTCAGTTCTTACATGCTCATACTTTGCATCAAAGCTACATTTGCAACTATTTCACATGTGCTGGAACGGTTGAGAAACTGTTAGAATTGATTGCGGTTGCATTTGTAGTCACTTCAAATGTTTTTGCAATCACAGTGATAACAACTGTATATTTATGACTGTTTATGACCGATCTGTTAAAAAACGTCCACGAACTACATATTCCAGGGTGACATATGCGGCATAATTACCAAATATCAAATATATACATACATATAAAAAAAAAAAATGTCATTGCATGCTCCACATCAAACTGCAGTTATCTCTCATTAGGGAGAAACTGGATGAAATAAATGGTCAGGAATAAGATCAATGAAAACGCACTTTGTAGCCTTGTCATAATTTCAAGTTCTTCATTGTTAAATATTGCCGTAGAATATCATTGTACAATGTTTTGTGGTCGATCTTTGAAGCAATTTGCAGAGCCCTTGATCAGATCAATAGAGGTTTTTTTTTTCAATAATAAAGATTTTTTTCAAGCTCATATCATCCACCCCTACTCTGGTATGAAATATGAGGTGATATATTTCATGTAAATGCCACACATTGGTCTGATGTTGACATTTTTCTCTTCATCAAAAAAATAATAATAACACTGTAATATATGGTTAGTATGCAAAAGCTTCCTCGAGCACATCGCTGCACAACCATTTTATCAGGTACATAGACGACCTGCAGTGAGAGTCCACAGAATTACTACTGCGACCCCTAGACCACCATCACCAGGAGCCGCAGTGTGTCGAGCGCTCTGCCCTGCCCCTTCTTGAACCAGCGACCTCTTATTCAGCAGTGTGATAACAGTCGCTTTATCTGACCAGCCTCTTGAGCGTCCAAAAGAGAGGACATGAAATCGAGTTTTAGTTGGAATGAGAGCTCTTTGAGGGTCAATATTACACACCTTCAGACTCGCGGTGATGGCAAAAATCAATGCTGATGATTGCAGCTCATCCACTGCTGTAATGGTAATCCACAAGGAAAACACTTAGTCATCATGTACAGTATGCTAAATAACCGCAGTCATTTACCATCCACGCCTTTCCATGAAACAGCCGTGTAACGAGAAATAAAGCAAGGCACTTGTGACACGCTGTCTCCATTCATGCTGCTTGATCATCCCTACAATACATGACACACTACACTAACTGTCGCGTTATTCAGGAGCAGAAGGAGCTCTCTGGGTTAGGTTGTATCAAATCTGAATATGGCACCCAGTGAGGGTTCCATCCAATGCATTGCATTATTTGTTTATCCTAACATACTTGTGAAAGTACACGTTTTGAAGCATATCCTACCCCAGGCAAAAAAAAAAAAAAGTTAAAAATCGAGATGATATACAGATGCGATACCTAAATGATACAGGTGGTGGTATAATAAACCGTTTCACGTCCGTGCATGTATTTGTGTGCATGTCTTGCTCATGACTAGACGGCCTGAGGGATGTTATGCAAATGAGGCCAGCTGTTTGCTACATTGGCAGACACTGCTACATTTCAGAGAATAGCAAGTCGCCATGCTCCGCTGTTGCCACGATGCCTCGCCTATTCAGTGAAGACATTTCCAAATACTTTTATTACATACCAAAGATTCTCGACATGTTTTCCTCAGAGTGCAGTGCTCCCTCGCTACTTTGCTGTTCAGTTAGTGAGGCTTCACTCCATCGCGGATTTTCATTTGTGACCAGAACTTCATGTATTGCTATTTTGGCATATTTTCTTGCTAATTTTCTCTCTTCCAGTAAAAACGTTTTTTTTTGTTTTGTTTTTTTTGGGTGGGGGGTTGCTTTTCCAAACCCGAGACCGTAAAAAACAGCTCGTCACGATAATCAGCAGCTCGGTATTCATTCTACATTTTGCATTTTGAAAGTTACATTTATTAAGCATAACAAGTTTTTAGTAGGGGCGGAACCGTGTGGGGGTGTAAATCCCCCTCCCACTAAATAACAAAAAAATAAATAAATAAACAAATAAATAAAGCTCAACCTCTACTTTGTGGAAATTCATTTACTGCGGGGGATCTTGGAATGTATCACCCGCGAAAAGTGAGGGACCACTGCATTTCCGTTTGTGTTGTTACAGTAATGAACAGGCTGTGTTTGAGGTGTCTTCCTGACAGAGTGTGGATTTCCTCGTTCCTCATGTAGTGTGTCTTGAGATAACCATTTCAGGTGCCATATAAGTTCATGCCAAGGATCTTGAACCGTAGTTTTTCATGAACAATGCCCCAGTTGATATTCCGTCTCCACAGTCAGTCATTGAATCAGTTGGTATGTGTATGCAAAATGCTGAAAACATAAAACATGATGAAACCTCAAAATCCTTCTCCCAAATAGTAATGTGGGCTTAATTAAAAAGCAACTCATTTATGTTCTCGACAGTCATATAAATGGAGGGGTTCGTTTATTTGACCGAAAAAAGAGACGTATCATCATTGATGTTACTGATATAGAAACTTGAATCAAAATGCACTGTTATTGGATGACGAATGCCATCATAATTGATTGTTTGGTGTTTTGGGAGAGAAGCGAGTACATTTATTTCCTGCCGCTAATAACACCGTCGCCACTTAAAAGGAATTATGACCTCAGCGGACAGGAAGAGAAGCGGCCTCGCCGGTGAAGTTTTTAAGAGCACACTGTGAGTTTATCGGAGCTTTTCAAAGATAAGAGCAGCGGAGTGAATTAAAACAGTAAAGTTGTGGCCCACAGAAGAGTCAGCTGGCAGATGATAAAACATTCTGTGGAGCTGCAGAGTGTGGATGATAACTCTCAGAAGGCCGGCCTCTTAAAGTGACCTCTTTTTCACATTACACAAACTCATTTGATCCATCGCTAGCATAAAAATATTGATCACTCCAGTGAGCAGACTGTTACGGAGAGTGAAAACTAACATCTGCAATTTCATCACTGCCATAGCAGTAATCATTTTAATGAAAGGAAATCATCGTTTATCAATAAATCAGAACACGCTGTTATAAATTGCTGCCTCCACGTGCTTGAGAAAATGTGTCCATCCATCCATTTTCCGAGCACATTTTATGAAAACGTGCCCAAAAAACACCCAAAATAAAGAAATGAGAAGACATGCCTTTTGAGCTGATGTACATGATTTCCCGACTTCAGCATATCTCTTTACATCGTACACACTTGCATGGCTTCCAATTGTAAAAAAAAAAAAAAAAACTCTACGGACGTTGTCAATGATCTGTGTGTGTGAGTGTGTTTAGGCCCAATCATTGAATAGAAAGAATTATTTGGCCAAAAGGCGTCTTCTGCAAATAGCATCGGATTGAAAGTTATTTACATGATAGAGATTCAAACAAGCCTTTATTATTAATTACTTTCTTTATTTTTTTTTTTATATGAGATGCCATTTTGTTTTATCAGACAGAAGTGTCATAGGAATGCTTTTATTTCAAGCAAAAAAAAAAAAAAAAAAGGGAGGGCATAAATGGAAGCCTACTCTGTGAGCAGAATATATTTTGTTGCCGTCGCCTTATGCTGATTACTGACTGGAGGTCTAAGTCCATCCTGCTTCTTATTTACCGCTACATTAGTGGCGAGGCACCGTGTGCGCGTTTACACATGACAGACAGAAATGCCACAGCGGGTCTTCAAATCAGTGTGAAATTACATCAGCTCTATTCTTTGAACTACTTTGAAATGGAAACCTGTCACAGCACTGTTGCAAATGTCACCTGTCAGCTCAGAGTTTACTTTCTTGCCGCTTCACCCACAGGTCTAAATATGCTTGACTGTTGTTTATCCGTATATTTCAGACAAACGTCAGTAACAGAGCAGTGACCTGTGTTTCGGTGAAGCATCAATGTCTTTGACAGCATTTTTATCCCTCCGGGTTTACGAGATGTTGCCTTTCTTTGCTCATTTGAAACAAAAGATCAGAGAGATTTCAGTATCTGGAAAGTATTTTTTACCCAATGCTATATAGGCCCTATATAACAGTGACCCTATTAGGGTCTCATTTTCTTACTTTCTTTTTTTTTTTACAGCTTATTGATTAACAAGCGTTTCCTCGTGCTGTTTGTTCCCCGCTCCCATCAGCCTCACATGGAAGACAATGTTAGGAGCTAGCCGCTGAAGAAAGCAGAGCAATTAAATTCAGATATTTCCCTTAGGAGATGGTAGAAAGCAAATCAGGTCTTATATTCACCAGGCGGATGCAGAATTGACTAACATGAACATTATGTTGTTCTGTGCCTTCTGGAGGAATACCGACCCTTCTGTGTGCTGCCAATTTTGCCTTAAATATAAAAGAAAATGCAAAAGCTGCTATTGCCAAACAGTATACAGTACTACTAAAGTGCCGACATATAGAGCATGTGTACCAAC
Organism: Hippocampus comes; assembly: GCF_001891065.2. Lineage (NCBI taxonomy): Eukaryota > Metazoa > Chordata > Actinopteri > Syngnathiformes > Syngnathidae > Hippocampus > Hippocampus comes. The sequence goes on from NW_017805744.1 coordinate 4,815,948, forward strand.
CATTTCATAGAATTTTATGACAACATAGTAAATACTACTATGAATTGATATTGTACTGTGAAAATTATAAACATATTCAGATTTAAATTGTTGTTGGCCAATGTGCGTGTGGGTGTTTTGCACCCGTATGTGCATTGTAAATGTGTGTCTAGGAGTAGCTTTAAGTTTACTGTAACCGTATGAGGAAAAGATCAATAATGCTATCAATCTCCCGCTCTAACACTCACATATACACTTGTGCGCACACAGATACACCCCCGCTCCCCCACCCGGGAACAAAAGGCGCAAATCGATAATTCTATAGTGCTAACAGAAAGCTTCCACAGCATCGTGAAGTCTTTCGGCTTACTTGCACAAACACACGCATACAAGTCCGATATTGATTATCTTAAACTATTTCATGGCACATGAACTCATTTGGAAACTGTTTCATGCAAAATCAATGATGGTGATTTACTGGTCTGTATTTGTAGTCCTTAGGGGTTATTTTGTTGGTTTTTACACTCATGAAGCTGGTGTTGCTGTTTACGCTCAAAGCCAACTTTGACATTGTCAATGCGTGGACTGAAGTAATTGTTTCCCCCTGAGACAGATGTTTGCGTTATGTGTGGAAATGAATGGAGAAAGAGATGTTTACAATGTGTGTAAGCATGAATAGACAAACCGCTACGTAAAAATGTGCACGGAAAGGACAGAAAATTTTACATTGTGTGTTTATGTGAATAAACAAAGTCATACTGTGACAACTTCATCCCCACAAAGAAATATTTCACCTTTTACCTATTTAACCATGACACTGTTTAGTGAGAGAGACAGCATGGCTCAGGTTTCTCTCCTGTTTGTAAGGAACTGATGTGGGATGGCAAAGTGGGTATTCTTCGGCTTTGGATGTTGTATCAGAGGCACGGAGTGGAAAGCCGTGATTAAAATGAGAAGTTTGACACCCAGGACTCGCTGCCCGCGTCCCTTTGAGTTGAAGGCAATTATCAATGTCCCCCGATGTTGGTGCTGACGTAGGCGCTCAGTTAGTTGTCCGAATCTACTTTGATGGCAATGTTCTGTTCTACTTCAACACTTGTCTTCAGGCTAAATGTGAATAAAGTCTGACTTGTGCCGTTTTGCCTCTGATGCACCAATTAGAGGAGAAGATAATGTGAAAGGGGCCGACGTCTCAATCAGTGTCAAGTTCTCAGTTGCAGTAGAAGCAAACGGCTTCAAAAGTACACTCTACGAAATCTTGAATAAACATTCCATAAATGCTAACACAACTTCAAGTCTGTGTACTTCGCATCGCAAAAAAAAAAAATAAAAAATGGATACAAAACACCCCCATGAGATAAAACTTTGAGGAAACAAAAGTTTGACAAAGTTGTATTTACGTTCTAAAGCAGGGGTGCCCAAACTTTTTGGACCGAAGATCGACTTTTTGACCAACCAACCTCCCGCAATCGACCCGTTACCGCGCACGCACACGCACATACACACGCTTGCCATGATGAGCACCAGCCTGACAGGGAGGCATGCGACCCAGCTTTCGCAGCCTGTTAACGATTGTAGCTCACACATACCATTTTAAAGTGCTTCCCTCGGCCCTCTAGATTCCTATTCTTTGCCCGTGCTGGCGGTGAATTGTACACGAAATAAACTCTGAATGAGAATAATGATAACGACAAAAGATAGAGCGCAACAGCTCTGATCACAAGCTGCAATTGCAAACTGCTGAGCGCTAACAACTTCCGGTGACGCAGGTCGCGCGCCACCGTAGGTTAAAGATTTACCTGCTTTATTTTATTTTTTTAATCGTTTTTGTGAAAATGAGACTGATAGGATGATTAGGGTGCAGTGTACATTAACACAAAAAATATATTACTAACATGCACAAAGACACACAAATGGTTGTTTGTTTTTTTTCTCCTCAACACCCCTCGCGATCGACTTGGGACCAGTCCGTGATCTACCGATCGATCGTGATCGACGTAATGGGCACCCCTGTTCTAAAGTGTTTTGTTTTTTTTGTTTTTGTCACAATGACAACAAATTGGATCCGATTTTGTTTTCAAAACCTCATAATAAAATTAAAAAAAAAATAACATACTACTCTGGAAAAACATTTCCTGTCTATACATCAACTTTTCAGGGGAAAACAAGAGCAACAACAAATCTTGAGCTCCTGGATCTTTCATCAAAAATGTTGCCATGCCTATAGTTTGTCTCCCGAAGGCTTTTTTTTTTCTTTGTAGAAAGAAATGTAAAGGTCGTTAACAGCATGCACTGACATGCGGGTGCAAAACTATAAAAGAAGCATCTTGCGTTTGATTGGTTTCAGGTGCTGTCGTTATAGTCCTCTATAATAAAGTCTCGAGGATAAAGTTTATTTTAATTCCTCTGTCTCCCCACATCTGACTGCTTTTCTCCTTTTCAGCGCCATATGCTCCAAGCTCCATCTCGGGCTCATTTAGAAAGCAATGCACATGCACACCAGCTCCATCAAAGCAAAGGAACAGCTGCTACATTCGATAGGGATGACTACTCTCCTGTCACATAGTACACGCGCACGCACGCACGCACACACGCACGCACAGCACCTAGCTGGATGTTTCATGCTGTTTTGAAAAGGCAAGTGAGAGAGATAAAGATGGAGGGCAAGATGGAGTAAGAGAGTCAGAGAGAGCAGACTGGACGGAGTTTGATATGGTCCAATTTATTTGACAATACAATTGTGTCCAATTATATTCAATCTGTAGCCGCCACGTATAAAGTACCAGAAGTACAACTCAATTTGAACAAGAACAAGAGCTACAGGACGTATGAGGTGCAAGATTTAGTGGTGGACTTATGCAAGGGACTATTTTCAGGGCAAAGAATACACATTGATGAACGGGTAATCGTATCAAATCCTTCGCCCTGGCCATTCAAATTGAATCAATGAAATCATTGATAAAAGGGAAGTCCCGATCCCGTCATTTGATCAGACTCAAGGTCAGATCATGTGGTTTTCAGGTGATCGCGGCTCAGGGAAAAAAGAACATTTTCTGAAATGTTATAGGTCACACAGTGACCAAATAATCCAAAACCACACATATATTGCTAAATGGAGCAGTAATAGCTTGAGCTTTTATACTACACAATGTTCCATTTTGAATTTTTGGGGCGAGCAGAGGTGAAAGTGTTTACGGCAACAAGGAGACACGAACTATGGGCAAACAAACACTCAGCGTAAGGCAAAAAGATACTTCTGTGGTACTTCTAGCCTGAGTCTGCCTTGCCTGATAAAAAGCCGCCTCACTGAATGGCATACGAGTTGAGAGAGCAACAGGCATGTTAACAATTGTGACACGTCCAAACAATGGAACTTTAAATAGAAGTTTAATGAGGGTCGATTATTTGACGACGAGCAAGCTTGTTCCCCACTGGTTGCATTTCATGAAGTCATGAATAAACAGCCGAAGTCACGCACACCCTCTAACTACGGAGCTGCATGGACTCGACATTTTAGCCTGCACACACCAATAACTAGACATTTACATGTATGGTTTACAATTAGATCAATCAAATGCACTCAAAGAGAGAAATCCCTCATTCTCATGCTTCTTTGTATATAGGCCATTCCACGAACTGGTGACATTTGGGCCCTCAGGAAATGAAATGTATAAGTGCACGACACAATTACATGAAAATACATTTTTATCAAGCGCCATCAGTATTTTGTCCAAGACCATTTATGAGTATCTTGCATATGCCAGCATTGGCTCATTTTGCAGGCAATATCCCCAAATAATGTATATATATCCATTCTGTGGGTGACAGAAAATTAGCCCTGAGTTTACCGCCCTATACCACATTCTGAACAGCATCAGCAGTATAAAAAAAATGGATGGAATATTTTAGACCTTAAGCAAGTCCTCCATATTCTTGTTGATGTCCTTGGCTGATGATGCAAAGTTGATTTCAAACTTTTGACTAAACATCATCGATGCCATTGACCACATTGGACAAATGTATCTGCTAAACGAATCTACGGAGTGTAATGAAATGGAAGCGTTGTTGTTTCCTTACCTCCGCGGTGTGGCTCAGACTCAGTTTTGGCAGTTTATTCTTCATGTTCCCAGAGTTTCCACCGTACGGTTGACCACAGTTGAACCCCTCTGGGGCCGCGAGAAGTGGCTTTAATTGAGGAGAGTCGATAGGTGCCTGGTCCTGGCCATCCATTGGGCGAACGTAAGCCGTTGGCTTCTGCTGCACTGCAATCGACTTCCCTGATAGGCCACCAAGTGGGAATGTAGATGTGGGAGTGGTGAGACCAGGTACAGGTGCTGACAAAAGTGATGTGGAGGCCAGCGGGGAGGAGGACGCGGAGAGGTGGGAGCTCGGTTCCGTTTCTGACGGGGAGCCGGACGATTTGCAATGACTAGCATCCATGGTCGAAGATCGAAAATGTCCACCATCTGTGGGTGTGAGAAAAAAAACAAAGACAAGGTCATATCGAGCTGTTCTGTGCTCTTGAAATCGAATCAGACATCCAAAGCTTCTTACTGAAATTCGATAATTGATGATTAAACACACAAATATTTGTCCACAGCACAAGACTCATGCTTTAAGTACACATTACCACCGACTTTTCGGAGCCTTTTTCACGTGGCAACGGAACTGGAAACTAAAGGAGACAAACTGCTCTCCCAAGGGTTTAAATAGATGAAAAATTCAAGACAAATGTTCAGTGGCCCAAAGTTTTTGGGAAGTTTTGTCTGCTCTAATTGAGTCTTACTCCTTTTTTTTCTGTCTTCAGGCTAAGCTGTGCCAATCAAACTGCTATTGAAACTTAATACGGGGTTGTATCAATCTCTTCCTTGAACTTCAAAGATGGAATGGGAATATGTATGGACTGAGATTTCCGAAAACTATTCCACACAACGTTAAAAGACCAAATATAATCTGTAGCCTCAAAAAAAAACAAAATAACAACTGCAGCCTGTACATGTCCGGCAACAAAATGTGTCCAACCAAGTTTTTTAAAATTGCCGTAGACATCATTACCTCAGTCAGCACCTATTTTTCATTTTTGTTTATCTTTTGCCTTTTCACCATCCTACTGTACTGTGTCATTTACTGTTCATCCAATTAATTGGGCTCTTGATAAGTCAACCAATTCAACATCGCACTAAGGCAGGCGCCAAGTAAGACAATGATTACTATGGTGACACATTAACTGCTAATTATTTCTCATTTTCTTATTTTATGAATTCGCTTGCTGCTCAATATGTAAACATTTTGGGGGGGAATAGAGACAAACAATTTTTTTTTTTTGATTGTCGACATACCTGTGACAGGAAGCGTCTTAGCGGGGTGTGAAGAATGCCCTCTCCTCGAGGAGGTGGAGGAAGAGGATGAAGATGACGAGGAAGGGCTCAAATCTTTTTTTAAACCCAATTCATCTTTCAGTGAGCTGAAAAGCTCCTCATGCCTTTGGAATTGATGTTCTTCAAACATTGAGACTTTCCCCCTTCCATTTGCAGCTCCGGGAGCCTGACCTTGGCCTTGCCCCATCCCCAGAGGGAGGCCCGTTGTTGGGGTGCTCTGCGCATGGCCTCCCTTTCCCCACTCCATGGAGCTCCTGGACTTTTTGGAATTCTGATGTGGAAATGACTGCACACTCGATGACGTTGTTGTTGACGCAGGAGGTTGCGTGGAATTTGAGGATGCCGAGGACGCACTTGCATTTTTTGTTTCCTCGCCTCCCTCCACTCCTCCCCCCTGTGCTCCTGTGCCCCCATTCGGGGTCTCATTGAAAAGCTGCGACTCCATTGCGGATCTCTCACTCGCTGATGTGGTCGGCGTTTGCATGCTGTTGTTGCTGCCACTGCTGCCTTTGGGGATTCCCACTAAGTGGCTCTGGTTCGAATGGCTGGTTAACAGGTCTTTCATTTCTTCATAGGAGCCAAGCGTGTTCTGGACCCGATTTGCCAACGCGTCACCTTTATTAGTCTGAAAGAAATGTAGAGGAGACAGGAGGGAGAAAAAGTGACAGACAGGAGTATTAATTAAGTTTCCATCTTTCTGTTTTATTTCGAAGCACTTGATGAAAAGCCCTCTTTACGCATTCAGAGAGGAACAGGAAGAGATGAATTGGTTGACCACTGACCAGGCATCCGGACAAGATGATTAATTAAACACATGCCATCCTTAAGAGGGTCCAGTCCGGGCTGGAGCAGTAAAACTAATGGAGCAGGAATCATTATTAGCCTGACCTCCGCTTCTCAAGAAATCATCGCGAGGAGGACAGTCTGGCTTCGACTGATTTATGATCCAAAAGCCCCTTTAGCTGTTATGTGCTCATGCTGAGATGTTCCCCGGAATAGTTAAGAGTCTTTGACAGGTTCTTTAATGATGAAACCACACCATTTCATCATTCGCCGTTTCAGCTCGAGATCCTTTCCGAAAGGCGAAGACGTAAAGAGCGGTGGTTGTTCCCTAATTCCCTCGTGTGTCTTCTCAACCACATGTTGCAGATATTAATCATGAGCCAAAAATGAACACATCTACGGTACCTGTCAATAATTCAATGAAGACATGGACAAATGGCAGACAACCCAAAAATAAATACAAATAAAGAGGAAATTTGTTGATAATGACTCGAGTGAAACTATTGGTGTCACGCTTTAATTTGCTCAACGGGTTGAAGCATTCGTCACTAGAATTGTACTTTTGTGCGTGTGTGTCGGTTTTGTTTCTGTCAACAATCATGCAGAGTAATAATAGGCAATGATCCACGGAGAGATCTTGCTGAGCTGGGAATTCTGCAAGAGTGCGTTTTATAAAGCTTGCAGGCTTGAAGATTATCCCCACTATTGATTTGCTTTAAATGAGTGCAATTTAATCATTGGATGATAATTACAACTGCAAAGTATTATTGCTGCCTTTGACTGTCAGGGATGGTTTCAGTTCTGCCCTCAGTCATGGATCACTGAAGTGCCGGTTAACTACACATCAATTATGCTGTGATTTAGTTTGTGGATTATTTCAGTTACTTTGTCAATTCATTGTCCAATAAATGAGACAAAGAGGTCAGACGTTCCTCATATAGCAAATTCTGTCGGACAATATAAATTTGGAATCTGATTTGTGCACCCTGTGAAAGTTAAAGTGATGTATGGAGCAAATAAAAAGGAAATGTGTGAGTTTAAATAAATCAATAAGCAAATGAGCCTAATACATTGGTAAGAAAATCACTCTACAGAAAATGGAAGATACCACATAAAAGAAGAGGAAGAACTCATCTATGTATAGTAGTATATGTACACGTCTTCTGGTTAATGAGACACATGTAATAAAGTTTTGTTCGTTTTTTTTTTTTTTTACTCGACGCAATGGGGCCCTACTTTCATGGCCAGCGCAAGCCTAGTGCAGAGCACGGTCTAACTTTCGTGATTGTGGTATTTTTGCAGACGCGCACAGTTAGAAAAAAGAATGTGTGGCGTTTTTGGAGTGAACAAAAGTTTACTTCCTGGCCACTCATTCCCTTTAAATTCAGTGCAAGAGAAGCACACGGTTTACACGGCGGACGTATAAACAGATTCGGTGGAGGGGATCGACTTGTGCCAATTTTTTTATTTTTTTATAAGGAACTGCAAGAACTCCATTTGCGGATGATGTAATAAATAACTTTCATATATTGTGTCATTTTGCACTGAAACAAAGCAGTAGGACTCTCAAATGTTTTTATACTTTCAAAAGTCTTACATTTGTATTCAAATCTCAACAAATCTATCCATCCGTTATCTGATCTGGTCGTGGGCGTGCTGGAGCCTATCCCAGCCGTCTTTGGGCAGCAGGCGGGGTACACCCTGAACTGGTTGCCAGCCAATCGCAGGCCAAACAAATGTATATATTTTTTATACACACACACTTGCACGAAACAAACAATTGCGAGCTGAAGTTAGCGGCGAATAAATTAGCATGTGTCTTCTCCATCTCCAGCTCATGAATAAAAATCTTGTGGCTGAAGAGGATGAGAAAACAGGATGGATGAGAATTCACAAAGAGGCAAATGGAAAACAGAGACAGGGATGAATACCTGGATTTGTGTAAATGTCTGCTCGCTCGCACGCGCGCGCGTGTGGCTGTGTGTGTGTGTGTGTGTGTGTGTGTGTGTGTGTGTGTGTGTGTGTGTGTGTGTGTGTGACAAGCTCACCCCAAAATAACTGCCAACAAAATATGGCTCTTTAACAGGATTAGCGAGGGGATTAGCTAATAGCTGACAGAGTCAAAGTAAATGAGAAAGTCAGACAGTGACAGACACCCAACTGATATGAAGGCAGAGTGATGGAGGAAAAAAATGAAAAAAAAAAAAAAACGACTGAGAAGAAAGTTTTCTATAAATCCCTGGTGATAAGGAAGAGATATAAATCTCGAAGGTTCCCCACGCACTGAGCCAGAGTGGGATGTGAGATTGAGGAGTCCCTATTACTGTATGTATCTGTAAAGCAACACCTTCAGTAAAAACTGAAATCTTCAGCGAGACAAATAAATCAGCAGAGCCAAGGAGCAGAGGATGCCAGAACCATTTGTCATGAGTCACAGCAGTAAGAGCTGAGCAACAGCGAGGGCATGTACTGTATGGAGGAGGGACGCAGGAATATGAAGCAAATAAACATAAACCCCTGCGGATGGTCAAGTCAGCGTTTCGGCCTCAAGGCTAACAAAATGCCCCATCCATCACATTTTCTCCAAAATGGTCACAGCTTTAGGTTGACCTGCGCAGCTCAAGAGTTGCACCAATAGCTCAAGTTTCATTTCAACTGTCTTTGAGAAAATGGGTTTGAATTCACAAATGTGTGTCGGATACAGTGACGTACAACTGTATTGAATCATACTGAGAGGTGTTTCTAACAATTCATTTGTCAATTTATGCATCATAAGATCGAATAGAAACACAACAGTGTCACCTTTTGATGTTCTCGCAACGCAGGTTCGCTGTCCAACACTTTGAATGCCTCTTATTTAAGTCAATTCTGAAATGCACTAAAATTCACTTCCCATTTGTTTGTTTGGTTGGTTTCGAATGCAAATAATCTCATATCGGTATTTAACATAGTGCAACTCTTGGGAATAGACTGTAGTTCAAATGTACAGAAAAATCTTAATGTCATGAAACGTAGTTTTTCAGATGCAACTTTATAAATCCAATGTGAGCCGTGTTGCCCTCTTCGTTTTTGAAAGAAAAGGCTTTCTCGTGGAAGATCTTAGAAGGAAGTGACTTTTTAAAACTGTCGTAATAGAAAACACTTGTTCAGTGTAGAGGCGACTCCTCACTCAACATTGATGGGCAGCAGCAAATTGGATCTTCAAGACCATTGCTTAAAATGTCTTTATTCCTTGGTGAATTGTAAAGAAAACATACATCTTAATTCTAAAGCCCATCAAATTTAGGGGCTCTTAGTATTGCTTTGAAAAATATTTTTTTTAATGTACATGGGTGAGTTTATACTTTGTAGTTAATTGTGTTCAATATGTTTTCAAAGCAGTATGTTGAATTCATAATATAATAGAAGTGTGAGTAAAACACTGTTAATGAAAATCCATTCCATGGTCAAACTGCGGCCATCATTTTAACATTCGGTGCTTTGAGAGAATTATGAAGATGAAAGGCTATTTCATCGACCCATTTTTGCATACTGCTTATCCTCATTAAAGTTACAGGTGATCTGAGTGAGCGTGCTCGCTACTGGCGGGACGCACATTCAAACTGACGGTTTTGCTGCCGACAGAAACATGCACCACCTGTCTTGTGTGTTTGTTCGCGGGGCTGAATACAAGCAGGGTTGCTTCCATTGACTAAATACAAAAACACTGTGCACTTCCTCAACAGTCGGCATTCCCCTACATAGTTGTGTGAGGTTTACCCTGAACGTTCTTCTTTGAACTTCTCTCCTCGCTGCTTGCCTGCCTTAGATAAAGTCCATATTCAGAATAAGAAAAAGTTCCACTTTTGCAGCATACTCTACAGTAGTATACCAAGTGTTGCTACTCATCTGAGGTCATAGCCGTCTAATTTTAACAGGCCAGGCCAGATAAATAAATGATATCTTTTATCTTGATAGGTTAGAGGGGGCGATCTTTTTTTTTCCTCGCGTTCTCATTGTTGTTCAATCATTTAACCTTTTCAGAAGTGATGAAATGGTGTGTCGCCCAATCATTCTCTCCCATACAACCATATCCTGACCTGAACTGAGCACTAATAATGACTTGAAAACAATTAATGGAAACCTGAAGGCATTCTCATTATCGGTGTAACCGCTCATGTGGCACCCTCAAAAATCAACCTTGATCAATTTCTAATACAGAGCCCGCTCTGTTTCTCATGTGTTCTGACAAGCACACGTGCGCATTTTGTCAAGATTCAAAGCCAGCATGTCCCAAGGTCGACACTCTTGGCGGCAAAATAAAGTGAAGTGCTTAGCTGCAGAGAATGAGAGTCAAATCTTCAGAATCCATTTTATACACAGGGGGCAGTGGGTGGCCGTGGACTTGGATGCATGACTCAACACATTCTGAGTGTCTCGAAGGTGCGGAGAATCTTATGCTTGAGCGTACAACAGTTGGCCACAGGGGAAAACAGTGAAAATAGAAGCCTATAATGATCTACTTTAAGGCCATTACTGGCTTTATTTTGCATTAACTTTCAGGTAAGTTCAGCTTGGAGTATACAAAGTATAGAATAGTAAGTTTAGTCAGAGGTTTGCAATAATATTTAGCTGATTGGCTTGAATCACAAAGCCATCCTCATTAGTTAAGATCTTGTAAAACAATCCTATTGACCTAAATGAAAGGCTCATGTCAAGCATGTCCAGTTGTTCTTGTCTAAAACTCAATCAAATGTTAACAGCTGGTATAAAACTTTCTAGTTAGCGACAGCCTGAGACCACGTAGCATCCAGAAAGTAACTGTGCATGAGGTGGAAAATACTTTACATCATTTAACGTCTTTAACTTTCTGTCCAAAAGTAACTTTTTCACTTTGGGGGAAGTCCATTTTCCAAGATTAAATAATAATAATAATAAGAAGAAGAAGAAGAAGGCCAATAAATAATCTTGCTTCAAAATAACCCTTTCATTTTATACAGGTATATAATATCCCTTCAGGTGGCCGGGGGTTTTGCTCAAACTAATGCTGTCTTGGTTTAACATCTGTCCACACACACAGTTACTGACCAGCTACGCCAAGTAGCCTGCACCTCCGCCTTCTTGGCTCGTATTGGAAGCTGGCTGTGCTGTACGAGTCCCGGTGCCCACAGACGGCATTGATTTTTTTTTTTTTTTTTGTCCTGCATTGTTTGTCACTTTTTACCTGGTATGTATGTGAGGAGGTAGCACATTCTCAAAGCCATCTGGCTCTGGTGTAGCTGTACAGATTCACCCCAATCTACGCAACCTATATTGACACGGGAGAATAGCCCAACTCACATTCGGCATGACCGCGGTATATCTTTTTTCCTCCTTTCGCAAGTGCTTTGTGAGTCTCATCAACAAAGGAGCTACTGTATTTCCGTGTCAGTTCAAACAATACGTCTGCCTGCGAGTTGCTTCTATGATTGGCTGTATCTGCACGGCCGGAAGTTAAAGCTATTTTCAATTAAATAGATGTGTAAATTAAATTCAGAAAAAAAACTGGTTGTTAAAAGCCTAGTAAAATGATGTTTAATTATTGAATAATTAAAGTCTTATTTTTTTATGCTCGTGGAAAAATTGCAATTATGAGTAGCAATACATCACTTTCACACCACCCCTGGTTGGGAATGTCAAATCTATCGCTTAAACTGTAATATTTATAGAATTCATTGTTTATGTTTTATTTACATAATTAATCAACAGTTTCCCAAACATGAATTCAGTACTATGACTGTAATCCAAAACTATGGAGGGTCCAATCAGTCACTCTTACTTACTTTGTAAGGTTCCCCAAACAGGTTGAATCCAGTGGAGAACAAATCTTCATCCTGCTGTACCTCCTGGGTCCTCCTCTCCCATTCTCTCCTTTTGAGGACACTGCGCTCTGACTCCAAATGGCTAAAAGGAAACCAAGAGAAAAACTCATTAGTGTTGCCCGCTGAGAACAATCCACTGGCAGAAACGACTGCCTTTTTATGTCTGACGTGTGGACAATACTGAGCACCAACGATGGCAAATAAAAGCATGATAGCCTATAGACGATGCCCCAACCAGTCATTTCTGACCTCAAAAAACAGAAAACCGACATATAGAGATCCATTCATACACTCAATTTCCACAGAGCAACGTGCAGTAACTTAAAGATATACTTTAGTTATGCTGTTGCTCGAAGTTGAATGGCATGAAAATGAGACTTTCATTTATTTTATGTTTGTGGGTTTTTTTTCCTTTTTCCCCGGGTCGGAGCAACATGCTTGGCGGGCCTGACCTGGCCCCCGGGCCCCAAGTTGAACACCCATTATTCTATCGATTGTTCCATCGATTCATTGAATAATTGGATACCATTTCATTTTCTTTTTTTATGTACACTTACAACTGATGAAAACTTTTTTTTGAATGTATCCTTGATATTCTCATGAAATATACATTGATAAGCCATCGGGTGATATTTATTTCGGAATATTGTTTTTTGGAACTGCACGTCGGCCATTTTAGTGGATATCCTTGCAGCAGTGCTCAGTACTATCTTACGATTGTGTCTGCTGACATTTGTACCTCCACACAGAGCTCAAACAAGACTTTCACACACACGTGTCAACTTTGTTGGCTAAATATGATATGAAACTGCCGCTCCTCAGAGTTGTAGCCATGTGCTTGTCTTTTTTTGCTCTCTCCCATATACACGTGTCTCTTTCAATTCTCCTCAGTGCTCGTCAGCCAGCAGTTCTGAGTCTGAAAAATGCTACAAGATCTACAGCTGTATAAGAGTGACTATTTATCGTAAGTGTATCAAGCGCTGTAGCACAAAAAAATAGATATAATCATTCTTCCTCGAACAATATTAAGAGTGATCATTACAAAAGGGGCAATTCATTTTTTTTCATGACTGAGTGCCGTATGGTTTCAGATGGCCACTTTAATTCATTCATTCGTTTTTAACTTTAGTGGGATGTGGGTAAATTGGGTTTATAATCCTGTCGTGTTGATGACATAATGTACCGACTGAGCCATGTCCTCTCATGACATCGTTGATAAAATCAGAATTAAGTGTGCTTTTAATCAGTTGTTCTGGGAAGTTCTCTTTCTTGGCTTATAGCTCACCCCTGAGGGCTGCTGGGTATATGATTCATCATCGCTTCCTGTGTAAAACAGCCGGACGCATTAATTGAAACAGGCGATCTGTGGTGAATAGTTACCATGCTGATTGTTTCTCACATATGTCTGTTTTTAAGCAAAGCCTACCTTTTACGATGCTAACCCAAAACCTTTTTCAATCAGCTGCGGTCGAACAGTCCACAGAGAAATGTACGAGCGGCTCTTGGAGGTTTGAAGTGTGTGCGAACAAGCACACGCTACGTGCACGCCTCTGCCCTGTTGACCCAGGAAAGGGCATCTGTTTTACTCAATACACTGCACGGAGAGGAGACCGAGTGCCTAATTAGCCATCAACACAATTAAAAGAGACATTCTCTTTTCCTGCACAAGACCTCTCCTCCGACATTTAATCTCCCAGTAAGATGTGCGAGTGGGAGGGAAGAAGAATAGAGAGCGGCGACGGGAAGAGGGAGAAGGTGGTGGTGGTGGGGGGCGGGGGTCATATAGGCCCACGGGAAGGGAAAAAAAAAATACTTCCAGGGAAACCGACTGTTTTTTAAAAAGGAAAGAAAATAAGAGAATGATGAAAGACTGAGTAGAGGGATGAGGACAGGAAAGTAGGATGAGATGAAGGCATGGGCAAAACGTAACAGAGTAATGGGAATTCCAGGAAAATGATTGACAAATCTGCTTGTGTGTGTGTGCATGTGCGTGTGTGTGCGTGTGTGTGTGTGCATGTGCGCGCGTGTGTGTGTGTGTGAGAGAGAGAGAGACAGAGAGAGAGAGTGTGTTCATCATCTGTCTGTACACGGAGATAAGTGACAGCTCACTAAGTCACATGCCACAAATATACAGGACAAGCACCATACACGCACAAGAGATATGTATATCCATCACTGAGAAGATGAGATGAGCATCTTAACACACCACCGGCAATACAATGTATTAAAGATTCACTGTAATTCAGTTGCGATATAATTTGACAAAGTGTGAAAAACACAAAGGACGTTTGTTGCCATAACGTTAAATGTTGTGGATTGCATTCAAGAGCTGTAATCTGAAGAGGTGGCAGAGGCAGACCGCGATGTGTTTACATCGTGCCGCCCCTTCTTGTAAGTACTTCATTGTGTTGCGCAGGTCGATACGGCTATAAACAAACACTGTTAGCGGAAACCATTCCCAGGACTGAATATCGCCATATCTCCATGGAAAAAAAACAAAGAGATTGGAAATTGAAGAATAATTAGATATTCATTTTCATTGACAGTGTCTGGCATTAATTCAACAATAGTTTTATTTACTTTTTTTTTTTTTTGGTTGCACTTTGCAGTGGTGTTGAACTATAATACTATGAGCTATTTTGACTCTTGCATTGACAGGAAAATGTGTTGTTGAGTTTATGCAATGAGGTTTCATGGAATTTGGCCACTGAGAGCAGTAAGACGATTTGTGATGCAACAGAGGAGGGAGCAATAATGAATGAAATTATCGGACACCAATTAGTAAGTAATAAAAGCTGAAAGTCTTTCTTATCAATTACCGTGGAAAGAAAATCTATTTTCCCACTTGTAATGTCATTTGGTGCGCCGGTATTCTCAAATTATAATAGGTCAGTTGTGGACATTGCATCTTACATAATTATGAAGATGCATTAATGCTAATTGGTTATTTTTCCCCATGCCTGAGACACATAACAGCTTCCTGAGTCATTTTGCAGATCGCTGTCTATTGCTTCTTGACACACATTGGATTTTTTTTTTAAAACAAGTTATCTCTCAGTTGCAAGTACATTTATTTAATTTTGCTGGTTTTAGTTGAACCACATACTATGTTTTGTGAAACATTATGCTGATAACTGTAATGCTGGGCAAAAGAATATCTTGCAAAAAAAAAAAATATATATATATATTAGGGTGGTCCACATTTTCATGGCAAAAAAAAAAGTTTGTCGGATTCGTCGGGCCGGGTCGGAATTCTTGTCGATACTATGGTACAAGGTTCTGTGCAAAATTTCATTCCGATCTGATGATATTTTCCCGTCCCGCAAAGCGGCCAAAGTTTCCACCATAACAACTGGTCTCAATAGGGTGAACATGTGTATTTTAACCGTGTATTTTGCCATG
>NW_017805744.1:4832761-4859155 GCF_001891065.2 Hippocampus comes
CACACACACACACACACACACACACACACACACACACACACACACACACACACACACACACACACGCACACACGCACGCACACACACACACACGCACACACGCACACACACACACACACGTACGCACGAACGCTTGCACACGTTCACACAAAAGCAGGCGCACTGCTTTATTGCCTGCTCTTGTACATCCACAGCACATTTTCGGGTGTTTAAAGCAACAATACTGGTCTTGTATCAGGTATGGCCACTGAGTCTTATTGCAGTCTTAGAAATTCCACATCCGATAAAGTCGGGATGTTGTGGAGCCCATCCCAGCCATCTTCAGGCAGTAGGCGGGGGACACCCTGAACCGGTTGCCAGCCAATCGCAGGGCACACACAGACGAAAAACCATCCGCGCACACACTCACACCCAGGGACAATTTAGAGTGTTCAATCAGCCTGCCATGCATGTTTTTGGAATGTGGGAGGTAACCGGAGTACCCGGGTAGAACATGCAAACTCCACATAGGGAGGCTGGAGCTGGAATTGAACCCGGTACCGCTGCACTGTGAGGTCGACTCGCTAACCACTGGCCCACCGGGCCACCTTTGTTTTTGTTTTTGTTTTTTTTAAATTTTATGCCTGCAGCACATTCCAAAAAAAAAAAAACTGGGAAAGGGGATTGGTTTTTTTTTTTTTTTTTTTTTTTTTTACAATTGTGTGACTTCACCAATCCTTGTAATAACACTCAAAAATAGTTTGGGAACTGGGGAATATAACTGTAAAAGCTTTGTAGGTGGAATTCCTTCTCACACTTGGTTGACTCACAACTTCAGTTGCTAAAACGTCTGGGGTCGATGATGTCGTATGTTGTGCTTCATAATGCGCCACGTGTTTTCAATGAGAGACAGATCTGGACTGCTGGCAAGCTAGTCTTAATACATAAAATACAGAGCAACGCTGTTGTGACACGTGCAGAATGTGGTTTGGCACTGTTTTGCTGAAATAAGCAGAGGCGTCCGTGAAAAAGATGTTGCACGGATGGCGACAACTCTGTCCCTCCAAAAACATGATGTACCTTTCAGCATTAATGGTACCTTCAGAAATGTGTAAGTTCCCCGTGCCATGAGCACTAACACACTGCCATAACATCACTGATGCTGGCTTTTGAAGTTTGCATCCATAACAGTCCAGATAGTTCTTTTCCTCTTTGGCCTGGAGCAGGTGAAAAAAAAAACCCAAAAAAAACTTTAGAAAAGAACAGGTTTTGATGTGAATCTGGCCCAATCGTTTTGCGAGTGCTACCCAGTTGGCAAAGTGCATTACACACAATGCATAATTAGCCGGCTTGCGAAATACTTGACAGTCCAAACATTGAAACATTTGAGCGACAAGAAAAAGATGATGCAGCAGGGCTACGTAATGCGCAGACCATAGTCCTGCGTGTTCTGTCAATACTGTATTAAGATCAGGGGTAGGCAACTCCGGTCGTAGAGAGCCGTAACCCTGCATGCTTTCCGTCTCTCCCTGCCGCAACACACCTGATCCAAATGATCAGCTCACCAGCAAGCTCTGGAAAGCCTCAGAACGATTCTGATCATTTGAATCAGGTATGTTGGAAGAGGGAATTTCGAAAACAAGCAGGACTGCGGCTCTCTAGGACCGGAGTTACCTACCTGTGGCTCAGACGCTGACAGGAAAAAGGACAGCCGGCCAGAACGTGTGACAATACGTTGAAACAGATTCTTTTGGTTTGGTTTGTGTGTTTATTGAACATAAAACATATACAGTCATAATTTGACAGAAAATAAGGTAAATAAAATAGTAAAGAGGAAAGAGAAATCAGTCATCATTCAACACAGTTATTATGTTCAAGGGAGTAGGAAGAAGTAAAGAACTTATCTAGTCCTACCCCGTGTTATATGTTTATATCTATATCTAACGATTCATGCATATTCAACAAATGTTGCAGTTTCTGCCATGAAGAGTAATTATCAAGACAAAGATCCATTAAGGTCTTACGTCACCTCCTGCTCGGGCATTTTTAGACTCCCAAGCCTTCCTTCTGTGTGACTCAACAAGCACATACTTTGAAAACAATCATGACTTCATTTGACTGGGATAGTGCTTTACTAAACAACAATGTGGATAGGTGTGTCCTTAATTAAGGAGGTAAGGGTCCACCCAAATGTAAGTGCCGAGGCGTGTGAGGTGTGTTTAGTGCTTAGTGAATAATGCTGGCATTACTCGGTTAAACTGGTCCATTCAGTCAAGAGAACATTTTGGTGTGTGCAGGTGCACCACCCTGCTTCTCATCTTTTGTTTCACGAATCTCGTTTCCCAAAAAATGTTAACATTTCCTTGTGAGAGTGGAGTTAATCTAAAAAAAAAAAAAACAATAATCATATTCAAATCCAACAATTTCTCCTCGGAGTGTTTAGATCAGGAGATGTCGCAAATATGAGTCAACTGTTGGCTTGTGAAGACTCTTTTGTTGTTAAGGGCGATAAAAATAAACTCGACCTGACTGAACGTGTCAGCTCTTGTTTAGGCTTCATTTCGGGATAATTGCCCAGATGCACATCACATGAAAAAAGTTACCCTTGTTGGTTAAGAGCTCCCCAAAAGCAACACAGGTGACTCAGCTGAACAGCTTTCCAAAGATTGTTGGAGAACTCGTCTGATGTGTCATGTGACAACACGATGATTGCCATATTTAACATTTAAGGGCTGTGTCCACCCAGCGTATAAAAAGGACTGCTCGGAGTTATTCTCAGCATCAAGCATCACCATCGCAAAGGTAACTTCACGCAACAAAATGTATTACTAACAGGAACATTTCAAACAACACCACGTGAGATAGATTACCGATATGATCAGATCGTATGGTCAAACACAAAAATGAAGAACTGTATTGTTCTTTCACCGCACAGATGGCATCTGCTCTTCGCTCCTTGCTCCTCCTTTGCGGGATCTGTGGACTGTTGACCGGAATCGTAAGTCAAAATTTCACCTGGTGACTTCGACGGATGTATATTTGCGATTGCATTTGATGATCAGTCGTGATTTGCTCTCTTGCATTTCTTCTTCACAGTCATGTCAAACGTTGAAAGGTGAGTCTTGGCCTCACCCTTGGATTCCTTCCTCACCTTCTTTCCTCAGATTGAGTTGTTGCCTAAAAGGGCTAAAATTGTGTTGCAGGGTACTGCCCTAAAGGCTGGACTCGGTTGAATGATCGCTGTTTCATCTTTCAACATGATCAGAGAACCTTTGCTGATGCAGAGGTTTGGAAGACTTTCACCCAGTAGTCGCGGCATCGTTCATAACAGTTTACGTTATACACACTGCTTTTTTTTTCATTTCTTTGTTTGGTTTTGTCACGTCAGCGCATCTGCAACATTCTTGGTGGGAATCTGGCCTCAATCAACAATGCCCTGGAGAACCAAGTGATTATTGAAATAATTCGGGAAGGTGCTGGCGTTTTTGAAGAGACCTGGATTGGATACCATGACACCCTCCTGGTAAAACCTTGCTCAGTATTAAAGTTCTGATTCATTCATGTCGATTGCGCTCACGAGAAATCTCCATGCCACATAGAACATGAATGTGTCCTCCCGGCTCAATCTTGTCACCGGTTTAACCGAAGCAAGTAGAGTTGAGCAGCGGTCTTTATGAGAAGGGGAAACTGCAGTACCCTGGACTTAATCGTGTCGCTTCACCGACAGGTGGACAATGGTCAGATCCGCGCTGGCTTCAGGACGACTCCTTATAAATGCACTTAGCTTTCAGGATAAATGACACTTTTGACAATCACATTCCAATCAGCTGACTGCGTTCTCCACCTTCCTGCTCCGAGTATGACTTCAAATATCAGTTTCACGATGATCATGCTGATAATGTTTCAACACAATCAAGGTGGATTTACCTGAAATGAATGGATTACCAAATATCGGATGAAAATCCAAGCGGTCGTTTTCTTGTGACTCATTCAAATGGGGCTTTTTGTCTTCCAGGAGGGTAACTTGGTGTGGACTGACGGCAGCAGTGGAACTTTCAGTGACTTTGAGCCTGGTGTACCAGAACCACTTGAGGACTGTGTGGACATCGAGACCCCATGTAAAAATGAATTCATTTCTTTGCTTTTGTAGAAATGTCATCAAAAATTCTGAGGATTTCATGTCGTATCCTTTTTGTTTTGTTTTTTTCTTACAGCTGAAATGTGGCATGAACACGTCTGTGATGATCTCAGTCCGTATGTTTGTGCCAAAAAAGTGCATGTCAAGAAACACTAATCGGGCCATCATATCATCTTTACTACCTTCTGGATGAGAATAAAAATACTTTAGGGATACTGTATCAGTGATTTCTCAGTTTATTCATTTATTCCTTCTTTTGATTCTTCTGCACCATTTAGTTGTCATTGATTGTGGTCAGTCAAGAAAAACCTTCAGGCTTATGACTAATAAATGAAGGAATCTGCTTCTGCATAAGAAACGTGTTTGTGTGCTTTTTAAAGTTGGATTTACATTGCAGGTCCAAGTGCACAATTCTGTTCCTACAGTAATGCCTACGTGATGTTCAATTGACAGTCTATTTCCACGTCCTGTTCAAGCAACGTGAAACATCCCGCAAACATAAATAAGTGTCGACTCCAGGCTGTGACATCATCAAACTAAAAGATAATACAAACATTAAACATTACCGAGCATTTAAGTTGACCCGAAATAGCTCTTCACTCCTATCGATTGAAATGAGAGTAACCTCCACATGACTGCACACTATTTAATGACGGAAAAACATTGAGCGTAGCATATACATACACCAAGATGCAGCATATTTTAAATCATGTTTAATGTTGTCCGCACATCAAAGGTACCACATTAACACCATTTTCGCAGTGGTTTTGATCAGCGATTCATGCCATGTATAACATGCGTGCCATGGTATACTGGTAGGAAATTACCACTTAATTTGTCAAAGTAATAATTATCTCGCCATTAAAAGTATATCGAGATCAGGGATAGGCAACTCCGGTCATAGAGCACCAAAGTCCTGCATGTTTTCCATCTCTCCCTGCTGCAACGCAGCTGATCCAAACAATTAGCTTATCAGCAAGCTCCGTAAATCCTAAGAAGGATTCTGATCATTTGAATCAGGTGTGTTGGAAGAGGGAATTTCGAAAACGAGCAGGACTGCGGCTTTCTAGGACCGGACTTGCCTACCCCTGATTTGGAAAGAAGCTTCGCGGCCCGCGCATGTCACCGAGAGTTTGTGGGTCTGCACCACTGAGCACTCATGCAGTATTTGTGTCTTATGGGAAGAACTGTCAGAAGAGTTCAAGGCAACCGCTTGAAATATGTTTCAGCTAATTTAAAGCCACGCAGACATTTGGAGTAAAGTTTCACTTTGCCATCTGAGCTCAATGAGCCTGTGTACACATTTTGCACAGTTACTGGGGATTAGAGCGTTCCTCTGAAGATGAAAGGCATTTGTTTCGGCTCAAGTGAATATATCACCATTTATCTCACATCTGAAACTATGTTTTGTAAATAGACACTTTATAATTGAGCAAAAAGAGCCAATTTATTGGATCACTTTGAAGCAAAACATTTAAACAGTGAACACTGACAGCGTGCAGTAGCTCCGCTCATTTAAATGAGAAAACATGCAAATGGGGGCTTTTATGTTTAAATGCTTCCCACAGTCCTGATGAGCTCTTTTCAGAGCAGATTGGATGATATGACACTGTCGAAAAGGCACAGGTGTTACTGAAGCCATTAATGGGCGCTTTTTTTCCCTTTCAGGCTTCCCACTCCAGCCTGTAGCAAAATCATGGAATACAGTACAGCCTTCAGATAGACACACATTGCTTAAGAAACACAAATTGCAAAAGGCAACCCCCCCCCCCACCAAAAAAAAAAAAAAATCTAATTTCTCTCAGGAAATTCATATGGGTCCTGGTAGATTTGGTTGCAGGGTTGTCAAAGGCACACGTGATTTGAGGAGCATCATGCTGGTTTCAAGCCATATTTCCACCAAGTGGCACAGGACAGCACAATTCACTTCAGACTCCTGTTTTTGCTCTGGCCATTTCAGTTTCAACTACAGTGCATAACTACTTTGGCAGCGGTTATCATCGCAGCAGGACAGCGTGTCACTCCAATTAATTCAACTAAGAAGACAAATTTGATATGGAGCAGTGCTGTCTGCTAATATTATCGGTAAAAGCATTTGATTGAAAGAGAAATGTGTCTCCCCATCGCAATAAGGTGACCAGATGGCCTCTTTTTAAATTTTTTTCCCCATCTTATTTAATTTAATTATTTTATAAATACACTGAATTTTCCAATACTTTTGAATGCCATTACATCCATCAACAAAATAAAAGTTTTGGGGGAAAAGAACCTCAGCCAGCATGTATTCTGTGATTGGTGTTTCTGTCTCTCCTTCTGGCTGCATTGTCACCACTGGGCTTTTTCGTCACCGTTTATGCCATAAATTGGCGTTCTAAATGACAATTACCCACCACTGATTGGTTGTAATCACTCGGCATGTATACTGGTAATATGACAACCAGATTTGTAGTTCAGAAACACAGGAACACCAGATGGACCAACCAAATACATTTTTCAGTCAATCTTGCAATTGAGGGTAACAACTAAATTCATAAATTGTGTCATTGCCTTTTTTTTGGAACAGTGATTTGGAGATGAAAAGCTCAAATTTTTCATTTTGCAAAAACAATGTGTTATGATCAAAATATAAATGGTAGAAGGAAGGGATGTAATTATGCATGCCTCCAGCGACATACATTTTCTGTGACCAGCGGGAACATTTTACTCTCATAAATCAAATTCTCAACTCAAATGTGAAGCCAGGAGATTGTTGCAATTTGAGGGGGCATGGTGATCCACACTGTGGTACTGGAATATGCAAATGAAAGGCTTTTTAGCTGTTTGTGCAACTTTCTCTTTTGTTTTTGACACTGCAAAGAAGCAAACTTGCCAGATCAGTGTGATCTAATTTAAAAAAATCATCCTACATTATTATAATTAGGATTTTTCTTTTGTGGTTCAAATTCCAGTGCATTTGCTTTGCCTCTGAATTCAAGTGGCATTCCCATGCACTTCGAAAAGTCAGCGGTCAGAAATGTCAGACAAGCTGCATTTGTTAGTGCTTTGAGCCAGGATGGTTGTTCGTCTCTGTGTGACATCATGAGCTCATCAATGCGATTCACATTCACTGGTTTGTAACAGCTGAAACAAAATCTTTCAACACTCGCGCAGTAAGTTGCATTTAGCATCGCCGCACCCTAGCGCAAGTTTATTTCCTTTTATGACTTAGCTCACACGATGTCAATAATTTTCCAAGCCCAACCCAAATTGCTGTTGAGTTGTTGCGCCACAACTTGCCGTCTTGAACAAGTAACTGTGATTATCGTGAATTGTGATGAGTGACACACAACACGGTTGAGCTATGACAGGACGGGGGGTCGGGGGCAGTCACATATTACAAGGTCAATCGCCACCGAGGAAAACCTAATGAGTCTGTCTGGCTTCTTGTCATTTGCTCCCGTCTGTCATGACAGCATGAAGTGGCACTGGGATTGTGTAACCCTCTTGGCTGTTCACACATTAAATACTGAACAAGTGCTGTACTTATTCATTCATCCATTTTCTACACCGCTCATTATATTATTTCCTCATTTGAGTCACGGGTGAGCTGGAGCCTGTCCCAGCCGTCTATGGGACACAGGATTATGCTCACGTTCACAATTTAGTCTTCAGTGACCCGAACGCTCGTGTTTCTGGAACGTGGGAGAAAGCCACAGTACCTGTAGAAAATTCCAGAAAAGCACAAGAACAACCAAACACCACTCAGGAGGGTCAAGATTCGTGCCCAGAACTTTTTGACTGAGGGGCAGGCGCGCTGATCGATAGATCGCCATTATTTTTTCTTTGTGTTAACAAACATAAATTATGAATGATGGGAAACAGCAAACCGGAAAGGGATAAAAATACACAAAGTCGTCGATACAAATTTCTTCGAGTCCATCTCAGAATGAACAGAAAATCTAAAAAGTTAGGAGCCCTCGAAATGAATGTTTTACATAAAAATTCAAGAGTTGGCAAACACAATGAAACTTTGCTCCTGCATCAAGCGATTTCAACAGTGACTTCAAAGTGACAGCGACAATGTGCCTTTTTTAATGAGTGATTCTGAACATCGTGAAGAAGAAAT
This sequence comes from Hippocampus comes, assembly GCF_001891065.2. NCBI lineage: Eukaryota > Metazoa > Chordata > Actinopteri > Syngnathiformes > Syngnathidae > Hippocampus > Hippocampus comes. The sequence goes on from NW_017805744.1 coordinate 4,840,984, forward strand.
CATTTTATTCATCCAAGCCTGCGCTTCTAACAGATGAAACGCACCTGATTATTATACCTTTATCTCAAGTGGTGTTATGCAAAGCCCTTCATATACACTTTCGGTCTTCGCGTTTTATTTGGCCTGCATTAAGCCGAGCGGCTCAATTAAGTCTAAACCCTCGGATGTGCTCACTGTGTGTGTTCATGGAGTGGAGGGAAGGGGCCGGGGGTGTCTACGCGGCTCGTAGGAGTGCTTTGGAATGACAGGGAGGAGTGAGGGGGATAATGAGAGGGGGAGGAGCGGGGCGGGGGGGGGGGGGAGAGGAATAGCTGTCAGGCTGCAGACAAAAGCTTTGTTTGAAGTGTCACTTCAACGACACGTTTTTGTCAGCGTGTGTTTGTGTGCGCTTTCGCCGGTTTGTGTGTTCGTTCTGAAGGCATTAGACATCAAGAGGAAATATCAGCAGGCATTCCTGGACCCTCAGTGAAGAAGAGAATGAGCCACAGTGCCACCATCAACATGAAAATATACAGCTTGTACTTTTTCTCCCTTGTAAAGATGAACAATATCAAAAATCTCACAATCGTGCCTCAGTGTGTTCCGCGTCACAGCAGGCATTATAATGAGACGCGGGCTTCAAACACATTTTTACCTTCTGGCTTTGTTTCCATGCCTATCACACAAATGCGTGTGTTTGACACTGATGGATGGATAAATAGACCGAGAGCGAGGCCAAGAATAAGGGGGCACTACTTTGTGGTTTTCACCTTTGCATCATATCATAAAGGAGCAAACAATGACAAAAAAACAATAAAAAAAACAAATAAGAATGCGTTATCGCTCATCTGCGTTCAGTTTTAGTTTTTTTAACTCATGTTCGTGCACTTTCTTGTTTTGTGCTAAGAAAAATCTCGCTCTTTCCTAATTTGTCAAAAATCCTTCAGATCTTGAAAGAAACGCTCCTTAGCTCGACATTCCACGAACGCTCGACAGAAATATGTCACTTTAATATGCAATTTTACAAACAGTTGACACCACCGGTTAATTATGTACCTTTTGTCATCGAGTGGAAAGGCATTTCATTGTTCCACCTGTCACTATACGTCATGAATCAACAATTGTTACTGCTGCAGCTGTTGTGAAAGCGCGATCTACATAAATAAAGACGCATTGTATCGTATGAAATATGTTTTGGTAATATAAATAATTTTTCATATCAATAAGTGACGATGACGAATTTTCCGTGACACCACCTGACGATCACTCACAGCACGCTGTTGGCACACTGGTTGGGAATCACCGCTCCTTCAATTTAGATGTGTGTCGCTTTATCCTTGCGAGTGTCAAACATCGCCTCCAACTACAGTTAAGATAGTTGGCGAATGGTTTGTCACATTGGCAAGCAATTAACACAAAGCTGGTCCATTATTCTGAACTCTGAGAGGCTCCCTCAAATAATCTGGATTGAAGTCAACTGTCCCATCTGCTTGCAGAGAGTTGCCCTCATGAATCAGGTTGGTAGAACGTGCTCCCAGATGGTCTAAAATTGTACCACCAAAACCCCCTGCCCCCGCATACATGGCTGAGCTGCCCTTGTGCAAGGCACTGCAACTGCTCCTCGGGCTATAAAAATGCTGCCAACTCTCATGTTTCACCAATTACGCGTCCTTGCTGGGTTCACTGCAATGACGGGTCACTTGTAGGTCACATTCACTCTAATATATCGACAAATAAACTGGATGCAAATGACTGCGATAAGCGAGCGCCCAAACTCAGACCACCTGTGATCTTGAAGAGTGATAAGCAGTATGCTAATAGGGGTAGTTGGAATACTCTTTAATATTCATAATTCTGTCAAGGCACTCATGAATAAAACGATGGCCACAGTTTGACCATGGAATGGATTATTTTCATTTACAATATTGAACTCAAACTTCGATTATACAAACGCTCAACATACTACTTGGAAAACACACAATTAAAATCGCCCATTTACATTAAATGTTATTTTTCAAACCTACACTAGAACCCTTGGTGACAGTGTGTGTGTGTGTGTGTGTGTGTGTGTGTGTGTGTGCATGTGTGTTAAATAAGTGTGCTGTGCATATTTAATGGTGCGCCTGCCTGCTTGATTGTGAGTACTCAGACATACAGTAATGGCTTTTAGGGACCGCTGGAATAAAAGGAATGGAAAGAGCGATAAGGAGGAGAGATCAGAAGGGCGAGATTCTCGAGTGTGTGTGACACAATGAAAACAGACCACTCAGACACATTTCCGAGAGCAAACACTTTTGAGCAGAATCATTGTCAGAGCAAACACGGACTCCCGTGTCTCTAAAGGACATCACGCCACGTCCCTAAATTCATTGGAAATGCATGAAAAAAACCCTGTCGCTACTTTTTCCACAAAGACAAAATATCATCGTAGAAGAGCCTCTTAAAATGTGCCAACATCAGGATAATCAAAGTTAACATTTATCTTCTTTACATTTATTCTGCTGAAGTACAAAATAATGCTTTCTCCAGTTCACAATGTGCCGCTTATGATCATCCTTCAATCTGTTGGCCTCGACCTCTGCCATGATTTTGTCGCCATTATGGATGAGTGTCGAAATTGTCGACTTTGCAAATTGGTAGCCTCGGCTGAGATTCGTCTGGGAGAATCCCTTTCGAAAGTGAGTGACAGTTTCAGCCTTTGCAGACAGTGAGATTTGATTCCGTTTACCAGACATGTTTTCAGACCATGTGCGCCATGCCTCCGGCGGTACAAAAATATACGAAGCGTTGCGAAGCAATGGAGAGGAATCCCGCGCTGTACATCTCGTTCATCAGCGAGGTCGCGGTGGCAATTAGCTTCCTACGGTTGGTTGTAACGAAGGCCTTTTCACTCTTGTGGGGAAAAATCTGGTCGATGTTAACGTTATGAAAGTATTCGTTGCAAGCAAAATCGGCAAAAGGGAAAATGAATTGCGTGAAATCAGGGCTTTGAATTGCGAACGTTATAGGGGTGAAAACGTAAACAGGATACGTTGAAAAGAGGTTTGACTGTATCTTGCATTTCAATTTCATCATATATTTTAATGTGAGTAACTACACAAATAATGTCAAGCTAATGAAGAGCTCGGCTGAATAAAAATGTCTGCAACCATAAGTCACTTTCACATTGTCTTCACAAAGCTATTGAGTGTATTTATCCTGCCACTGTTTAGTATAGAAGATGTACACTAAACATTTCCAAAAAAGAATGTTAGTTCCAGCTTTTATCAAGGTTGTTCTACTAATTTGAAAAACAAAAACGACTAGTCACCATAGTTACTTAACTTGGGCGGCACGGTGTCGACTGGTTAGCACGTTCGCCTCACAGTGCAGAGGTGCAGGGTTCGATTCTAGCTCCAGCCTTCCTGTGTGGAGTTTGCATGTACTCCCTGAGTCTGCGTGGGTTTTCTCCGGGTACTCCGGTTTCCTCACACACTCCAAAAAACGTGCATGGCAGGCTAATGGAAACCTCAAAAATGTCCCCCCGAAGACAGCTGGGATAGACTCCAGCACGCCCGCGACCCTCGTGAGGATAAGCAGATTCGAAAATTTAATGAATGGATGGTTACTTAACTTCATCTGTATCGACCTCAAGTTCCTCTTGTAGCATTTGCAGTCAATACGAGCATGGAGCCCACTTCTTCGTCCAGCAGTTAAATTTAAAGGAGGCCACATCCAATCTCTTTGCGAGGCAAGTTGTGTCTGCCTGTGGCACGCGGAAACGTTGCTTTTAATGGCAGTGCTTAAAATGCAACAACATAAAAATGTGCTAAGTATTGTAAGTTTCCTTTACATGTGAGTCCGCTAAGACAAGTGTTGATTTATATTTCCTTTACTTTCTATGGGAGATTTTTTTAAAGAAGGTCAAAACAGACATTTTCAAGTGTCCTAAAACCGTTTGTGTTTGGCCTTTGTGATTCAAGTTACAATAAATCTAATTCTAATTTAATAACCTGAGTCAACATGATATTCAGGATGTAGCTCGCATTCTCCAAATAACATTATAAATAAAAAAATTCTGTTTTAAAATTGTTCATTTCTCTTTCTGCCTGCATCGAGCACATACAGAATGTAAGACTTTTATCTTAAATAAGCACATTTTACATGCATTGCCAAAGAGTGCGCCTATGCATTGAACCCATTACAATAGTGAACACAGCAAGCAAATCCCATTAGCGACACGCCGGAGCAATGGGCAGCTCTCAGAAATCTAACTTGGGGTGGGGCGGGTGCGACACGTTCACAGCATTCTTGGATTTTTTTCACAGCTGCCCCAAAATGATGAATGTCCCACACATTAGAAAATACCAGTTGTAATCAGCAAAGACTACAAGTGTCAATGACATTTTTTCCCAACAAATTATTCAACCTGAAGATTTATTTCTGCTTTTGAACTTCTGACTCTGCAAGCCCAGTGACAAAATAATTGCACCAAAAAGATGGGAAAAATATCAGGTGCCTGATTGGGAACGAATGTGTGCTGGAAACTAACTATATTCGTGCTGCAAGATTACATGGTTTTTCTTCTGTGGCCGGCACAATAAACGATGGCAAATTCTAAATGATGGGGCACACAAAATACTGATTGCTCACCGTTGCCTTTTGAAAGGAATAGTGATTATGCTCTGATTTTCCAGATCAGCGATGGAGGCTTTCTTTACTTCCTGACTTTCACATGATAATAATGAGGGTTAATAATTGAACACACACTCAAAAAGAAACCCTTCAGCCGCGCTCCCCTCACAGACTCCCACCACCACATTTAATATGCAAACTCCAGTATTAGCTGATGAGAAAGAATTAGTGCATGGTAAATTGATTAATTAGGTAATGAATGAACACACTTAACTACATCCTGCATCCTGTGAAATGAAAACTGGAGAAGGAGGGACACAGCCAAATGATCAGATAACAGGTTAGAGAGGGAAGGACAAAAGATGGAGAGAGTGAAGGAGGAGAAGGAGGAGGAGGAAGAGGAGGGGGGAGTCAGACGAAGAAGGCGTGTGGAGATGCTAATGCTTGCAAGTCGTGGTCTGGCTGACACACAGACGCACACGTACTCAAATGCGCAAACACACACACACACACACACACACACACACACACACACAAACACACACACACACACACACACACACACACACTTGCACGTACGCACGCACACACGCACATGCACAGTTGATAAGAAAAACAATGTTAGACAGGCAGTTTATCATAAGGGCAGGATGAGACAGAGAAAGATTAGACACCATCCCTGTGTGCGCATGTGTGTGTGTGTGTGTGTGTGTGTGTGTGTGTGTGTGTGTGTGTGTGTGTGTGTGTGTGAGTGTGTGTGTGTGTGTGTGTGTGTGGGTGTGTGTGTGTGTGTGTGTGTGTGTGTGTGTGTGTGTGCACTTTTCCCAAGAGAAAGTCAGTTAAAGATGAGGCAAATTTTGTCTCATTTTGCATGTTGATGTCTGTACTGAGTGTAAACGAAAAGCACATTTCACAGTCTCAATTATATTTATTGGGATGTATCACAGTCTCATAATTCTTTCCATTTGCTGTAAATACATTCTATGTCTTTATAATTGTGAATGTTTTCCAAGATAGTCAATATGTTTGTCAAATGTGTCATCTGATATGTAGTCGCTGCACTGAGTTAATCATGCCCATTATCACACTTTTGATCTTTGTCTCAGACATTTGCAGTGATGTCACATGCTTGTCAGAGCCGCTGGCATCCTAGCATGCCGTCGCATGCACAATTTTTGCGCTTCCTCTGCTATCCACAGTGATGAAATTACCAGATTTTGGACATGTAATTAATATGACAGTCATGTAATCCTCAAGCAAAAATTTTACTAATTTCCATGTGTGTACATGGCCATGTAGTACAGTAAATAAAATAATCAAGGTCAATGATGTGATGCTAATCACATGGAGCAGTTACAGACGTAGTTACAGTTACATACATAAAACATGTATTTGCCATTAGGCTAGGTCACTAACATGATAGACATAATCATTTAATCCTCCATCCACATTGATTTTATGTACCGAAATGATCGTGAAAATATTTACTGTGGATATGTTCCAGATCAACCCACAGTGGAAAATCCACAATAAAGAGAGGCCATATAAAACCTTTTCGTTTTTCATCAGAGATTTACCCTCCCTTATGCTTCTAACACATTTTAACTGATGGAAACACTCAAACTTAATCAAAACACTTTTGGAAGTATTCCTTAGGGCCTGCTCTCACTCGTACAGTTCTCCAAATCTGATGCAACATGTTCATGCTTTTAGCTGTTTAATTGTCACTTCCAGTTTAGGTTTAATGGAAAACTGAAACAAAGGGCTCCATTTTCGCACGTGTGGTCGGTATAAAACCTGCCGCATCTTGATTTTTGTGCCAGGGCAAGTATAGTTCAACATGTTTGTTTGTTTGTTTTTTTTTAATTTGCAAACCGTTGTGGCAGAGAGAGGGCGTTCCCAGCGCCATTTGACCATTTGTAAGTAAATGAGACTCTAGACCAGTGGTTCTTAACCTGGGTTCGATCAAACCCTAAGGGTTCGGTGAATCGGTCTCAGGGTTTCGACAGAGCCTCTGCCATGGAGATTAAGACACACCCGACTCAACATGTCAATTAGTTATGACTCGCCCGCTTGGCCATCACTGGCTGGTTCATTTTGTGCACAATAAAAAAAAAGTATACTTTATAATTATACTATTTGTGTTTACATTTTTTCTGTTTTTAATAAATGCATTTTTTGTATGTCTTGAATTTGCAAAATAATCAGACTTTTTATTTCTCATTAATGAAGGGTTCAGTGAATGTGCATATGAACCGGTTGGGTTCGGTACCTCCCTAACAAGGTTAAGATATGTGTAGTGGATGTCATGGTATTTCATTCATACATACGACAATGGTGTGCGCTGAACCCTTTGAATCATTGTAGGAATCAATTCATTGAATGTATGATAATTATCATCAACTTTATTATAATTTTAAAATATCCCATGGGCCACGGCACAGACTGTAATGACATCTGTGCTGAATTTGAAGGGAATGAGAGAAGCCACTTCCATTGGCTGGGAAGAAAGTTGGCTGTGGTCACTCCCACAATGGTGCAAACGGCCCTTACTAATTGCGCCCGCCTACAAAAATTTAAAAAGAATGAAAACTCCACCTGTGTGCACAGTTAAGACTTTGCTTTGCACTTGACTAGCTCTGGGCATGAAGATAGGGCCCAAAGGGTCCTGATTAGTGATTGAACTTGAGTTCAGGACAAAATGGTGTTGTTGACGTCGGTGGCAACAGTTTGTGACGGGTCGGGAATATAAAATCCTGCAATTACACTCAGGAAGACAAGTCAGATCAGCCGTTACGCTGTGACACGGTGCTGGGAGCAACTTCAAAATAAAAACGTGACAAGGTTTTGATGTCCATATATTATTTGATAATGTCAGGTTTATTTTGAAGTTGGCCTTCTCGCCGCATTGCTGGCGTGTTACTGTCATGTATAGCATGAGCGCTTGTTGCTGCAGTTGGCTTTACTTTTTCTTCACGACAGACACCGCATTACCCACAATGCTTCTTTTTACATCCGGAACGACCCGGATGACCACTACTGCACATGGGCCATACAGACAGCCCTGCAGGAGAAGCGGGAGAAGAGGCAGTTTTTAGAGCAAACCAAATAAATAAATACATTAATACGCGACTCGTCGACGATTACAATAATTGTCAACAGTTCTGATCATCAACGTAGTCGTGATTAGTCGAGTAATCTTGGCAGCCCTAGTTGAGAGTCTTCAAATGAATGTAATGCATGCGTTTGGAATGTGGAGAGGTACTTTTGAGTACACAGAAAGAACCCACCCAAGCATGAAGAGAACATGCAGATTCCACAAAGAAAAGCCCAAGCCAACATTCAAAGGGTGAAAACTTTGACTGAAAGGTGGACATGCATTTTTTTTTTTAATGAGAAAAACACTTGACATCAATTTTATACTCACAGAGTAGGAATTGAATTCCGACATGAATGTGGATAAATTAACTCTCTATTTCTGGAGCATCTGCCGAACTGTCTTTGTGCCAGCTTTCCCTGTCCCATCTCTGCTGTGTAAGGCAGCAGAGCAAACAGCACAGCGAGCATGACTGACATTTGCCCATGTTATTTCAATTCGGCTTTGGAGCACAAATATTCTGCCTCGCAACAAGAGACATAGACATGATTGATCAGGATCAGCAATCCAAGCCGTTATTGTAGTTCAGTCGAGAAGTTTCATCATGAATTACATATACTTTTCTGGAATGTGCAGTTTTATAGATTATAAGAGCAGGTATGCACTGCACTACTCATGTGACTGTGAATATAATTGCTTGGTGACTGTGCACCAACCACTTAAATTCATAAGCACCCCTATCATTCTTTGGTATGCTTTGCAGCCATTTTATGGCATCTTGCAGTGCCTTAATTACCAGTTGCACTAAACAGCCCACTAAAAATAGAGTAACAGCCCTCCTAAGATGGCATAAATAACCTATCCAGCAGTTCGAACATGACCTTGTCCACTCTGCTGCAAAATTCCACTCGTTCCTGCTTTTCCTTCAAACTGTCCCTCTTTCTCTCTCTGATTGCCACTGCCTGGCAGCATGAACAAGCTGTGCTAGGCACAACCGGATAAACACACACACACACACACACACACACACACGCACGCACGCACGCACACACACACACACACACACACACACACACTCACTTCTCCGTCTAGCTTGCACTTACACAAACTGGCAGGCTGATACATGTGTGTGTTTCTGTGTGCATGGAGTATGTCTGAAAAAGATAATACAATTTTTGGGACTCCGGCATTACCTCTCCTTCTATGTTGCCATAGTAACAAGCTCCGGACCAGAGAGTGAGAGCAAGAAAGATGGATAGAGAGTCCCCTAAGGACACACACACACACACACACACACACACACACACACAGAGCAAACATGCTTAAAGCACCACCACCACTTTTGCCTCTCACGCGCTCACACAAAGGCTTTTTCAGCCAATTATCCACTGGTGGCACATGAAGGGTTAATAATGTGCTATCTGTAGCAATGAGAATTTACCTCAAGCCATTTGGTCTTGGCTGTAATCGCTATGCACCATTCTGTTGTGTTACATGTATGCCCACTATGTGAAATGGTATTCTGTTATTGTATCCACTGAGCCAAATTGCTTTAGCAACGTCTCACCACACGCACGTGCGCACACACACACACACACACACACACACACACACACACACACACACACACACACACACACACACACACACACACAAATACACGCGCACACACATTGCATGGCAGCAGATGTGACATACCGGTATTGTGACGAACCGCGTAGCAAGTGACAATGATGCGGTATTTAGTGGTGGTTCTTATAGTCACAGCATTGTTTCTGCAGCCACAAAATATTTTGACACTCATGTGCAGACTGTGAAATGCGGCAATAAAATTGTTTTGATTGTGACAATAGTTACTTTGTTTACAGTAACAGCTTTTATTTGGCGCATAAGTTGTATTGAAAGCTTTAACTCATCTAATAACGCTAGAGGAGAGCATTAAGACACTTTCAGTGGGAGCGTGTGCATGAGCGAGTGCTTGCATGAATGTATGTGTGTGTGTGTGTGTGTGTGTGTGTGTGTGTGTGTGTGTGTGTGTGTGTGTGTGTGTGTGTGTGTGTGTGTGCAGCCCACTTTTCCACTCTCATGTGAAAGACTTCCAATTGGGAATTGGTGGTACAGAGTCACTACATCTACTACGTAGTGTGGTTGTAAAAGAGCCACCAGCAAACATTTGCACTAATCAAGTTGTTGAGCCGATACATAGTGGAAGCATCATCCAATTCAATCCCTCTTGTTCGATGTTCTCTGCTACTGGGTGGCAGGATGCAGGCAATTTGGTACGAGACCGCACGGAGAGATGAACAAAAAATATTTCATTGACTGTCGAAGTTGAAAAGAAGTTTTAAAAATCAGGCTAATCTGCCCATGCCTCTGTTAAAATGCTCATTTTAATTATGATACACAGGAAAAAAAAGACCCACAAGCTAGTAAAAATGAGTAAAAAAAAACAATATGTTTTAAGGGATTCTTCGAAAAACAGAATGTGACAAATAATAAGACTTAATCAAATAACGAGACATAATCCGCCATTGTAAGCCAACATCAGCATTTTTCTTAAATTGCCGCATGTGTTTATCGCAGTAAATGATGAGCAAAACTCTCAGAACTGCTTCGGCAGTCAGCACATGCAGATCCAAAACACAAAAAGAAAGCCTTTGGAGTATTTTGAATGAAAATAAGATGACCCTGTGATGGGGGCAGCTCATTAAAAAGAAACAAGCACAGGGAGAATATTTACGTCACAAGTTGACTGTTTACAGTGTGTGCCCTTAGATTTTGTATGTGCACCACAAAAACGTTCGTTTGTTTGTGCTCCTCGACAAAAAGTTCGTCAGGAGCCCTGTGGGTGACCTATTTTTTTTTTTGTTTCATTAGGAAACAAAAAGCACAAAAAATGCCCACATGGCATTTATACAAATCAGCAAATAACGATCTGTCAACATATTTTTAGTGAATACTTTGAAATTCATAGGAACTAATTGCTTTTGTATTTCTCCTTGCCAACAAACTGAAAAAAAATTGGACCAGAACCAAATATGACCAGAGAAACAGTAGCTTCTGCGTATGCCTCAATATATTTTATTAATGGACTCCAACAAATGCCCTCTGATAACTACTGTGCATTTAATTAAAACCAAAAAAAAACCTCTCTCTTGCACATTTGTTACCAATCATTGGTTTATGACCTAATCTACTGTCAAAAAGAACTTAAAAACAAGACAATAAGTTAGAACAAATAAAAATGAGTTGAACTACAGAGTCCAGAGCGTCATCATTAAAACATACACAAACTAAGTGTCTTACATTAGATATGACTTAAAAAAGGGCTCTCTGACCTTTCGTAGTCGGATAGATTCGGTCATACGTTAGTTTGTGTCGATTTGCAAAGTACTCCACACATTCATCAATAAACAGCGGGGTTCTTTTGGCAGGAGACAGCAGCATCTTAGCAGGTGGTTAACCTTTCCGAAAAGAGCATGCATGACTGTACTGCAAAAGCTTCGAGGCTTTTCCAAAGTGGCAGAACTGTCAACAGCCATCAGAAATCTTTGTATGCACTTTCATCACCACTTACAGGTGCATGAATATCACCAGTCATTAATCTGATCCCCGACGGGAGCAATGTGGCCCATTGGCATCGACATTTGCACCGATGACCTTCTTAGAGAGGCTGTGACACAAAGCTGGCGGCTTGAAGCAAGTGAAGGTGTGTGTTAGCGGTACGCCATCGTGATTTTTTTATTCATCAACGAAAGCTGCATTTGGGCGGCCCAGTGGTCCAGTGGTTAGCGCGTCGACCTCAGAGTGCAGAGGTTGTGGGTTCGATCCCGGCTCCGGCCTTGTTGTGTGGAGTTTGCATGTTTGTGGGTTTTCTCTGGGTACTCCGGTTTCCTCCCACATTCCAAAAACATGCATGGCAGGCTGATTGAACACTCGAAATTGTCCCTAGGTGTGGGTGTGAGCATGGACGGTTGTTCGTCTCTGTGTGCCCTGCGATTGGCTGACAACCGGTTCAGGGTGTCCCCACATACCGCCCGAGAACAGCTGAGATAGGCTCCAACTTGTGAGGATAAAGCGGATCGGAAAATGGATGGATGGATGGATGGATGGATGGATGGATGGATGGATGGATGGATGGATGAAAGCCGCATTTGTGCAGCTGCTTTCAGGTAACGTAGCACAAATGGCAGCAAATGAATATTAAGCATCAGATCATCCTTGTCGCTACCGTAACAGCAGGGCAATTGCAATGAACACTCTAAACAGTAGATCCCGATGAGTTCTCGCTCCCCCAAAAGTCCTTTGGGCTCACTTATATCAGTGGGGCTGTTTACCGGGCATACATTTGACTGTAGGAGTACAGATATGTTCTCTCTCCAACGCGTAGATGACATCGTAATCCTGGACGCATGATGAGCCTCCCGAGCTCTGCCTGTGGTTCGCATCCTGGAGAAAAAACAATCACCTCCATGTGAAAGCATCTCAAACAAAAGAAGCGGTTGTCGACTTTGTGGTATCGCCGGCAAATGTGATTAGGGGAGTTCATCTGTGGCAATGAAAGCTGAACACGTTGCCATTTGGACAAATGTTGGCCTTGTAACTAAATTACACGAACAGAAGAAATAATTACATTCCCTTCAGCATGGTGTATTATGAGCCCCATTATGAAGCAGAACATCTACAGCCAAACACAATCTGTTCCTGGGGGTTGCTGGTCAACCTCACGTTTTCCCTTTTTTTTCCATTTCCATCTATTTTCTATACCATTTACCAATATAATTTGCAGTACAGCAATTTGCTCTGTTGTTATCCTTTCTTATAAAACATAAACAAAGTTTTGAGCGAGCGTTCAACACCATGATTCATACTAGCCACACTAGTAAATAACGCAATGCATGTGGTGACGTCATTCGCTCCGACTGGATTTTATGAGGGAATCATTTACAAGAACAGCAAACGATGCCACGGAATTGAAACTCTGGGAACCAATTTTCAAAAAGAAGTATTTTTTGCTTCCCATATATATATATACACACACACACACACACACACACACACACACACACACACACACACACACACACACACACACACACACACACACATACACGACAGGTAAATGGCATTAAAAGTAAGGTTCTTCATTTATGTATTCCCGAGACAGTATAATACAGCTAAATGATCAACATTTTTATTTGGCCTAATTTGGCAGAATTTTGTTGTTAAGATTTTCATTACAGTTTTGAAATTTTAGAAGTTAACTCCTGTGGACCTTCCTCAGGGAATGGTTATAAGTTGTTCACTATGTACTCCACAAGCAAAACAATGGATGTAATTATTCAAAATAAATTTTGGGTTTGTGTTAAAAAAAATAAAAAAACTGGAGAGTATAATTGTATATCCTGTTGCATGTTCTCCCCCGTGTCTTCATGGGTTATCTCTGGGGGGGTGTGGCTTGCTTCCACATTTCAAAACCATGCATGCATTTTTAACTGAAGACTCTATATTATCCAACTGTGTAGACAACGGATGGATGGAGTTGTATGCATTATGCAGTCACATGAAGCATCTTTTTGCGCATTTTCCAGCTTAAAGATTTTAAGAGAGTTGTGTTAACATGGTATTTATAGCACTGCCATTACAATAATCGGAATAAAATTAGTTTTACAGCATTTGCACAGCATTTGCACATCATTAGACGTGTAACAGACACTTCCTGGCACTCCAGGGAAAATTGCCAAACAGCAGGAGGTAAATAATAAGGATAATAAATGTGAACACAAACAAGAGTCTCTCTCTCTTTGGGGGTTTGAACCTCAAAAGAAAAAAACAGAAAGAAAACCAGGTCACCTTGTTAATGTTACTGTAAATAGCATTAGGGATAAACACAAAGGCCAACTTACACCTCCCATGTGTTTACAAAATACACACTTTTCCATGGTGTTAATCCATTTCATTTTTTGTGCTCCTTTCGTCTCCTCACGTCAGTCTCACATACTGTACTTACTCTCGGGACCAAAAAGCATGTTTTCTATGTCAATCCTTCAACAGAAGCCATCTGGCCTCCCTGGTATTAATATAATTTCCTCAGCTATCTCAATGAGAGCTATACTGTTTTTTTTCTTGACGCCTGTGTCCTCAGTGTTGTAAAGACTCAAGCCTTGTTCAATTGCTTACCTTCCATTCAACAGCTTTATAGCCTTGCTCACCTGTTCACCAGCGTGCCACATTCAATGTCTATTAATGCCTATTCACATAATAAAAATAATAATCCTGTACAGAAATGCTTGCAATTTGCAGTATTGTTGGCGCTGAGCTGGAGATTCAGCTTCAAAGCAAAGAAATATTATTTTCCCGCTCCTTCATTTTTGCAAGGTATCCGAAAAGTATGATCATCAGCAACGAATCCAACCTCAGCTGCCAACACATGACCTTGTCTATTTTGTCCATGCAAAAAGTTGAGTCTGAAAAATCTCTTAGCATCTATTTAAAGCGGTGAACAATGATATTTAAATCCTAAGAGCAAGGTTGGCTGTTTTTCAACTGTAGGCATCGCAAAGCTCCTCACAAATGGGAGGCCAATGTGTGCCTGGTGTATTGAGCGGCTGCCTCAGTCCAACTAAACACTGGCAGTGTTATTTCACTGTGGAGGCAAGTGTGTCAGTGTGTAAACGCCACATCACCACGAGACAGCCTGGGCCTGCGAGGGGATGACAGCTGAAAACCTATTCCCGGTCACATCTGACGTTTTCACTCTGCCAGAGCAAGATGTCTGCGTGAATCAGCTGAAGAAAATCATTCTTTCCCAAGTGTAAAGAGCAGGGGGCTGTGCCGGGCCTTGATGCTCTGCCATCTGGGGAAAACTGGCCTAGAAAACATTAAGGCTGCCCTCTCCTCGAGCCCTAATTCTAAGATGCAGCAAAGACAGAAAAAGCATCAAAGAACAAGAACATACACTTATGTGTAATCTGCTGGGATCCATCAGTTTCTTGTGTGGATGAGTTAAGCAACATAGCTGTGTCTGGCTTTCGTCAAACTGTCAAAGTTCACTTCATTCTTGACTTGATATTTTGGGGTGAAATGGATTTCACGAGGAAAGAAAATGAGTGCAATAATTTTGTATCCACGCTATAATTGGAAAATTGAAAAATCATATCACGGCAGATGACAGGCTCGTTCTTTAGTAGCAAGTTCAAATCTTGCTAATCATTGACATGATAGACTGTGGGTCAAATTAGCATTAGCATCTAACTTCTGATCAGCACAGTTGAAGGCCTATGATTGCAGTTAATAGTTGTAAATTGGGCACGGGTCGCTGCCTGGGCCTGTCCGGAACCTTTGAGTTTGGCCGTCATGTAATGCTCAACAATCAGTGTTGTGTTTCTTTTTCGATTGACGTCATTCCCAGCTCAGGACAGCACAATGACATGACAACAAATGTCTTTCTCTTCCTCTTCTTCTTCTTCAATGTTATTACGTGGGGACCACCCAGTGCTCAGACTGAGACACCTTAGTTGAATCAAACGGTGACAAACTTATGTTAGCAAAACTGGTTAAATGGTCATTATTCCTAAATGTTACTTTACTCAGTCTTCTATTCAATTTAATTCTTTGCACTTCACCGTATTGCTTAAAAAGAAATTGTAAAACCACATATTTTGATCGAGACTTTTTCTGGCCACTGGATTATATGTTTCATTTCGTGTATTGATTTGCTTTAATCCATTTAGTTGTGTGTTCCATGCAAAATATATCTTTTATGAACAAATGGAAAAAAGATGCAATTTTGAGGGGAAATGCTATAATGGAACATGCAGTATGGGTCTTTCTTTAAAAAGATCTGTCATTTTTTTCAAAATTGTATGTATCAAAGGTCCTACCGGTATCAGTATTTGGTATCAAGAGTTCAGTATTCGCACAGGTATCAAGCAGCCCTACATTATACAAAATGTATCTGTGTGTGTATCATTCTGAAAGGTGTTCCTGATGTTCTTGATACTGCAATTAGCTCCTGATGAGCGAAAAAAAGGCAGAAACAGCTCGCAGTTAATCCAAACTAACCATGACTGTAGATCTAACACCAAGCAAGAGTCCTCTCAAAGTGCAATTGTTGCCGGTATTGATTTGGCACAACACACCATATTGCCATTTCTTGTTAAGGGAAATCAGTCGATGAGTGGCAAACAGGTTGTCATTTCAGGGGCCTGAACATCGATCACACAGCTTAATTATTTCAGGAGGCGATGCGAAACAAGTGTGAGGTGAAGACAAACAAAGCCTCTGGATGAGACATGAGTTCAATTGAAAGCAATATCAGGAAACATCGTGGAGAAAATAAGCATGTTTGAGTGCACTGTGTGCGTGCTGGAGGACATAGCTCTTGAATCATTCCCTAATATGTACACCTGGATGTATTGTATGCTAGCCTGCATTGACTATCTGGGCCCTATTTTCATCGCCGGTGCAAGGCTAGCGCAAAGGTCTCTTGGTATTTTTGTAGACGGGCGAAATTAGAAAGAGGCATATGCGCCATTGTGGGAGTGAACACAGCCAACTTGTTATCTGACCAATTGAAGTGGCTCCCCTCATTCCCTTTAAATTCAGCATAGGAGCTGCACACACAGTTTTTGACATTGCAGAAGCTTAAATACACTCACTGGAGTCGATGCAAAGATTGAAGCACGCAAAGTATGTTTATTAGAAACTGTAGGCAGACCTCCATGGGTGGATGATAAAGTTGGTGAGGGGTGTCGTTTCCCAACCCAGTGGTTGGTGGTTCGATCCCTGGGCATTGCATCCATGTCGGAGTGTCCTTGAGCAAGATACTGAACCCTGAGTTGCTCCTGATGCTGCGTCACCAGTAGGCGAATGAGGTAACAGTGTAAAACGCTTTGAGTACCTGAGGTAGAAAAGCGCTATACAATTGACAACCTATTTATGTATGCGACAACCACCACCTGCCTCATAGATGTGTCGTGGCCCAGGGGTTTTTAAAAATAAACCATGAAGATGGTGATCATAATGATTCCTTCAATTAGTTGATTTCTACTTTGTGCAATTATTCAGATGGTTTGATGCATGCTCTTTTCATATTTGTGAATGAAATACAATGATATCTACCATGCATATCCGCAGAGCTCAGGAGTCGGCCTGGACCTCGATCAAATCCACCCACCCAACCTGCTCCACAACTTAGACCTACTCCAAGCTGGTCAATAGTCTAGTCTAGTTTCTGTCACCAAATTGTCAGCTGTGCTGGAGCCGTAGAAAGGAAAATGCCCATGGTCCGCAGGAAAGCCTGGCAAAGTGCAGCATGGTCCGCCAAATTTCCAAACACAGTAAACTGGACCTGCTCCAGCACGAAAATCAACTGAGATGCGCCAGTTTTTACACCAAGCAGATGTGCACTGTCTACGAAAATAGAGCCCTCTGTCACATCTCTAGAATGTGCATAGATTATACATAGTTGAAATGAAACAAAACAATGTCCTCACACTGCCCAGAATGCATCAAGACAGCTGAAAAATGCTCTTGCGAAAGAAAAAAAAAAACAACAACAACAAAAACTGCTCTGATCAATCACACTTCTGTCATCTGTCATCATTAGAGAGTGTGAGCCAAAGTTAATGAAAGTAAAACACAGCAGACCATCAGATACACAAGACAGCACCTCAGGATCAATACACACTGTGTACACACAACACGTGAGGTTAAAGACGCACAGACACCACAGACACACATAATCCAACTGCGCAGTCTCACACACACACACACACACACACACACACACACACACACACACACACACACACACACACACACACACACACTTAGCATATTGATCGAGCCCTCCGTTTGCTATTTTCTGAGCAAGCTTGATGTGAAGGCTTATAGGTTACAGCCAATCCTCCCCAAAACCACAGTCATCCATCTGCTGCTTAATGAGGCACAACTAAGATTTGTTTATGTTTTGACTTACTTAGCTGCAAAGCAACAAGGATTACACTTATCCAGCACTTGCATCTCCTATAACATATATTACTTACACCAACGGGAGGGGGAGAAAAAAAAACAACAACTGTACATCAATCGTCTTTGCTCCATGACTGAAAAGAGTTGATCAGAAAACCTGATGCTGTTTCCATGTGCATGACGTGTTCACCATCCTTGCCCCCACATCCTGCTCTTAGACACAGTTCTGTTTGCTCAGGGCTCAACTGACATTAAACATGAGTATTTTTTTTTTCTCATGTTATTTTCCCCTTTCCTGCTGAGTGTCCTTCTGAATGTATTTGTTTTGTATTGTATTTATATTTTTCTGTACCTACATCTGATTGGAAAAGTAGCAGTAACAAGGTCTCGTTTAAAAGTGTCGTGTCGTATATCTACATTCCGTATGTGTGTGTGTGTGTGTGTGTGTGTGTGTGTGTGTGTGTGTGTGTGTGTGTGTGTGTGTGCGGGTGATATAAGTGGAGAGAG
>NW_017805744.1:4859932-4868663 GCF_001891065.2 Hippocampus comes
TGTGTGTGTGTGTGTGTGTGTGTGTGTGTGTGTCCAGTATATGAATGGACAGATGAATGTGTATTCGAGAATCTACAGGCAGATGTTTTTCAGTGAGAGTTTATGTGAATGGACAGTCAGATGTTTACATTTTTTATAGCTTTGGATGGACAGACATATGGGACTCTATTTTCATGCCCAGTCTAACTTTCTAACTGCAAATGGGTGGAGTTTTCTATCTTTTGGCATTTTCATAGACACGCTCAGTTAGGAACAGGCATTTGTATAAACACAGCTGCCTTACTTGCCGGTCAATGGAAGTGGTTTCTCTCATTTCCTTTAAATTCAATGCAGGGGAGGTACACAGGGTATATGGCAAAAAAATTAACATAATAACAAACATATCCTTCAATAAATATTTCGCTGAAAGCGTCAGATGAAACGAAGCTTTAAGATCTCATTTTTGATGCAACAATGCCAGCAATGATAGGCTTGGTACATTTCTCTCTTGGTGTCTAGTCTAGTGAATGGTAAATCGTTTTTCATTTGTTTCGTGCTTTTCTACCATCGTTACGCAAAGCGCTTTCACTGTTTCCTCATTCCTACTGATGATGCAGCATGGCGAGCAACTGGGTGCTGAGTATCTTGTTCAAGGACATGATCACAAGGGGTGAAGATCAAAATCACAACCTTCGGGTTTGAAAATGACTACTCTACCCCCACTGAGTCACACCACTCCAGTGAACTGCCCAAGTGCAGGACTTCAAATTAAAGGTACTGTGTGTACATTTTGAAGCATGCACCTCAGAAAGAGCACACTCGGCAAGCAAAATTTCACCCAAAATGACTTTGAGTATTCCCTCAAGTACCTGAGTAACACATGCTGTAGTTATGGCAGGAAGACAGCGGTGAAATATGGCAGCCTCCTGTCGGGGAGCGTCGCCCTATGTAAAATAATTAGCAATTATTTCACCTACAGTAACATTTTAAAAAAATATGTTGATGTTATACAATATATTGTTTTGCATATTATTGAAATTAATAGTATTTTTTTAAATGACAGTGAACAGTGAAAACAACACATTTTTACACCTTTTAAAGCGTTATAATCCATGTGTGTGTCATTTCTTGATTATTTCAGTTTGGCAAGAGAGCGAACAGGTAGCAGATAGGACAGGTGAGGATGGTCATTTCAATGGACAATTATGGTTTACGACCCAATATGTTTCACACATGAGTTTTTCGTAGACCATTGAATGACAAAGTGAAATGTTTTAGTTGTCAAGTTGTAACTTTCTTCATGCTGGTCTCAGTTTATGTTTGTAAGTCTGTGTACCTCGCGAGGTTAAGTTTTGGAAACTGAATTTATCTACATTAAAGGATATGAGTGGAAAACGTGGACAAGAAAAAAAAAAAGGTAAAGCCAGTAGAGATGAACCATTACTGTTCCCTTTCACTTTCACAGTTGCTTGCCTCCTTTTAAACTGTTGATAGAAAATATTCATGAGTGCATAAATATGAGCGCTTAAAAGAGAATAATACCCCTGCACCGCAATCATAAATACGCTTGAAGAATAATGGGCAATACTAATATATTTCATATAAAATTAGTTTGTTTTCATCCGAACCTACTTTTTACCATGACCAGGAATTATATTTCATTCACAAACCAGCAATATATAACTATTCAGACTAAATGGAAAATGTACTTTTTAATGTTTACATACACATAGTTCGGTGTTTCAAGTGCCTGCCCACGCATCATGTGTGAATGTAAACATCTGACTAAATGCCATAGCCATTTCCGAAAATATCTCTCTGAGTGAGACGTTCTGCACTGCCAATTTCTAAAAGGAAAGAACCACTCTGAGGTGGCACTCGAAGCATTACGTCACCGCTAATAGGTTAGCATAGCTGTAGTGTTAGCACAGATTAGCATTAGCCAACATTTTTACCCGCATTAGATTCTGATAATAAATATCATAATAAGGTTCGGCTAAATTGTCAATGTGGGGGTGAGGCTTATGTTTGATGTTGTCATGTACCACACTGCTACATTAATTTACAAGTGTATTTCGATGGGTTGTTGAGGAAATGCAGCACCCACCAGTGATGATGCAATGACATCTTGAAACTATTTTAAATTGTGAC
Organism: Hippocampus comes; assembly: GCF_001891065.2. Classification (NCBI taxonomy): domain Eukaryota; kingdom Metazoa; phylum Chordata; class Actinopteri; order Syngnathiformes; family Syngnathidae; genus Hippocampus; species Hippocampus comes. Next base: position 4,862,063 of record NW_017805744.1, read on the forward strand.
CAATGCATAATATATCTCCTTGAACAACAAATGCGATCCAAGATGCTTTACATCACAATTGTTTACAAATTGTTATTCTGTTGAAGGGACTACAAGCGGATGTTAATAAAATATCATGCTTTATACATTTGGGATTTCTCAAAATATTAATATTTCTGTGAAACCCCAAATCCCACACCATTTAACAACTAATCCCTTTAGCTCTTCCCTCTCTGCATAGCCCACAGGACACACATACACACAAGTGCGCACACACACACACACACACACACACACACACACACACACACACACACACACACACGCACACACACACACACACGCTGTACACAGCTGGTCTTTGGGGATGCGGGTTCGCTCCTTCAAGGGAATACAAATATTTCATTTTATTCTTTCTTGTCATACATTATGAAACCAGTCAAACACATATGTGAAGAACAGGGTGTGATGTTGCAACACGTAATTTATAACAAACGGTGCATATTTTGTAAACATTGCAAAGGTTGGTTGGCTTCTTCTTGTCTTCCATCTTTTTTGTTTTCTGCTTTCAGGGATCATCTGTCAATCAAACAGTCTCTGTGTTGATCTTGCAGAGAGCTTCTGTCAATCAAACCATGTGTCTGTCATTTAATTAGATTCCCATCTCCATAGAGTTGGACTTTTACAGGCTTGTGCGTGTGTTTCTTTTTCCATCTGTACTAATTAGACCCTCCCTCTTGTCTTTAGTTTGAATTAATGGGAATCATTAAGTCGCTCACTTCCATGTCCATTCCCCCGAGAAGATATATAGGAGTGAATAGCAGAGTTTTAATAAGCTCCTTGCGATAGAAAAGATGTAGAAGAAGAAAAGTGCCATCCAAAATTAAAATGTTCCAACTTTAAATGGAAACATCTCGGAGGTGTGTAGGACACTGTGGTGGAGTGTCAGAAATGCGGCTGTTGTGTTTGATTGGAGCATCATTAGGAGAATCTTGGCAAATGTCTCAAGGGTTCTTATGTTAACCGTGTGGAACAATTAGTGTCAAATATCCCCCCCCCCCCCCCGCCATCCACAGCGGCCCCCTTCTAAGACTCTCCATCTTTCTCCGACTCTTTCTAGCCGGTGTAAATAATCCAATTTGTCACAGACAGTCCTCTATGTAGGAGATGACCTTTGGAAACCTCACAGTAAATTGGCTCCAGCTAGAAAAGCTACGTCATTAGCCTCTCGCCGCCGCTGTGTCACTGTCGCTTTTCTTTTGCTGTCGTGCCGCATTCACATTCACTTTTATTTAATTTCAGTTTCATTCGAAACGCGCTGTTTAAACTGTGCAGTCTTGTGAGGCTCGCGAGCTGTCTATGTCTTTCTTCTAGAATGCGGAGTCAAACAGTACAGGGAGATTCTCTTCTATTTGTGAGTGATCTACTTTTTGATTGGATCGTGGGATTTTGTTTGACAAGACATTTTCAACTCTCTTGTTCTGTAATCATTTGATATCCAGTGTATTGTGCGTCTGCCAACTTTTCAGCAATAGCTTGTGGCGTGGTCATCAATAGCCTTATTTTGGAAATGCAAACAGATTTTAGCCATCAGCAAATATGATGAATGGGTTGGCCCACCAAAGGAGTTGCAGTACCCCCCGACAGAACCAGACACACTGTTTATTGCGTCAACCAATGAGTCATTATCAAGGCTCATAATGAGGTGATTGAATTAGAAGAGCCTCACAGTCAGAATACTAATTGCAGCCCTGCGTGTCCACTTTGTCAGGCTTGAAAACAGCAAACAGCAGCAAGCCACCAGAAAAAAGCAAATATGTACACTAAACATTACTGTCCTGCATCTGAATACACCTGTGTGAAATATTATGCAATCATGATTTGACTGATGAAAAAAAAAATGATTACCGGTAGTTTAGGTAAATACTGTATATCACTTATTTGACACATTTCATTCTCAAACATGGTTTCACACAATTCTATTTTGTCAGAAAACACATTTAGATTAATGTCATATTTTGGGGTTTAACTATCAACTACATTGGTGGGGAATCAATCGAGAAGTTTTTTGTTTGTTTGTTTGTTTTTTTTTTGTTTTTTTTAATGGTGACAGGAAACAGCTGACATTCTGGTGTCCCTGAAAAATATAAACATCATCATGTAATTTCCTTACAAAGACACATTGATACTCTTAAATGCTTTTAGAAAGCACCCACTTCGTTACCACGACAAAAGTGGAAGTGAAGCAAGTACTGATTGATGATTGCGATTCAATTCAAGTCAAACAGTATATTCCTAATTTAATTTCAACATTCAAGTATTTGCACAAATGATTGACAAGCTCAATGATGAGTTGACTAAATCTGATCATAGTCTCTGGTAAACTTGCTCTCGATTATCTTGATACCACAAAACAAACTGTGTTTATAAGCCTTCTTTCTGAGTTCATTTTTCAAAAATGCACATCTTGTATGTGTGGTTTTTGTGATGTTTGAATCACCCACTAAACGTGTGTATGCCATCGGGGAAAAAGTGCAGCATAATTCTGATTCCTGCACTTCTAGATAAACCATTGAGAGGCTGTTTTCCTTTAATATTGTTTTCATTATGTTCGTTTGCTTCATAGACGTTTCTTAGTTGGTCATTGCACCTACAGCAAGTGTTTCTTTGTGCATTGTTCTCTTGCACTCTTGTGTGAGTGTCTGCTCCAGCAGCCGGTATAAAAAGTGACTGAATTCATTTAGGCTCATTAGATTTTGCTTGCACAGCGGAATGATGCCTACTGGCCATGACTTTTATGGCATGATTGCATTTACAGTGAACATCAATGCAGTCAATAATTTTCAAATGCTTTATGTTGACACTAAGTAACCTGAGAGATGTGTTTGTTTTTTGTTTTGTTTTGTTTTGCAGTACACATAGATTTCTCTCTATGTGGCATGTGAAAGTGGGTCTAATTATGGGGTCTCCAAATGACTCTTCAAAACAACCCCAAAGTTATCAAAATGCCGGTGCAATCATCACACAGTAAAATATGGCTAGCGATACTCCAGGTTAGAAATCAATTACTCCAACAGTTCTGGTGTACAACATGTTGTTGAGCAAATAATATTCTGTCACGTCAATTGGGAAAGCAATTCAAGTTTTGTACAACGCACAGAAACAACAACAAACTGTATGTCAGTTCAGACAAATGCTTAAACAGGTCCTTATACATAGATCCATAGCTTTGTTCAACAGAATGTTCCACATCATTAGTTGTAATCATTGAAAAGGCAACTCACTAAACTCCCGTGCGGTCTCTCGGTGAGTTATGGCGAATTACTCATCCATTTTCCACACCGCTTATCTTGTTCATGGCCACGACGAGCTATAAGCTGTCCCAGCTGATTCTGGGGAACAGACCACCGAATACTCGCATTCAAACCGTCACCAAACCCCCGCTAACGGCGCCAAAGACAGGCCAATGCACTAATATGCCGTAGTATTAAAGTGAATGAGATGACTCGTTTACTATGTACTGGTATTTTAAAGGACATTTGCATATAGTAGAATCCAGTTGTGCTGGAATTACTTTCAGTAAACAACAATTGCTGCAACATGTTTGCTGGAGTCACTTCATTTTAATCCATCCATTTTCCCACCCGCATTATCCTCACAAGGGTCGCGAGGGGTGCTGGAGCCTATCCCAGCTGTCTTCGGGCAGTAGGTGGGGGACACCCTGAACCGGTTGCCAGCCAATCGCAGGGCACACAGAGCCGAACAACCATCCACGTTCACATTCACACCTAGGGACAACTTAGAGTGTTCAATCAGCCTACCATGCATGTTTTTTGTAATGTGGGAGGAAACCGGAGTACCCGGAGAAAACCCACGCAGACCCGGGTAGAACATGCAAACTCCACACAGGAAGGCCGGAGCCGGGATCGAACCCATGACCTCTGCACTGTGAGGTCGACGCGTTAACCACTGGACACCGGGCCGCCCCACTTCATTTTAATTCCGGTTAAATAACATGAGCGATGCCTTCCTTGACGGTTACTTGTTGATCATGATGATTCTGAGAGTGGATCGCATATAATCGCATCGCACTACACTAGAAGCTTTAGTGCTGATGATCAGAAATAAAGCTGTTTGAAGCGTAACACTCCAACAGCTAGGGCTGATCTGCTCGGTCTATCACAGTGCTGAGATGCTATCGTGCAACTAACAGTGTGTGAACTCCTTTCAAGGAGACATGTGAGCTCTGGGAACACGAGACACAAAACATGATGGTGTTTCCTGCTGTGGTGTAAATGAAGGCGATGAAGACACTGCACACTGCTAATTGAAGTCTATTTTGGCCAGTACTGCGCAAGATACTTCTGTTTTGATCTGTTTGCTGCTAGGCCACGATTTTTTTGTTGTTTGTTTTAGTCAGGCTCATTGAGTAATGTGATACTATTATAAAAGGGAGGCTTCAACGCAACAACACTGGTGAGCTTGTCTAATTTGTAAAACAAAGCTCTCTCTTCAATTCTGTCTGTCTATCTGTGTCATTTGCCCCCTCTCTTTTCATTAGACAAGACAAATGTCAGGAAACAGCTGGACGAAGGCTTTGAAAATTGCAGATATTATTATAATAAAATGTGTCTGCTATGCGTAAAGTATGAATGGGCTTTGTTACTTGGATTGAAAAGCCAAAGGTTGTCAGCAGGTGTGAGGTCTCATCCAGGTGCTTGAGCACCACTAGGAGTCCATATTGCCTCGACACTGATGAGGGACCAAAACAGTTTTCAGGAGAACGATGGATTCTAACCAGACTTTACGACAGGCTCCAACCACAACACCAGTTATGAAATGACACAAGCAAAATCAGCACAGTGACTAGCCCAGGCACTGAGACAAGCCTAACAACACAACAGTACAAATCAAATCATTTCTCATTAAAAAAAAAAAAAAAAAAAAAAAAAAAAAAGAAAAAAAGAAAGAAAGAAAGAAAGAAAGAAAGAAAGAAAGAAAGAAAGAAAGAAAAATGGAACCTGACTGAAATGCACCAATAATGCATTTTTCAGAAATTGCGAGTAATGGTCACACTATGATTCACCTATGAATAAAAGTGAAAAAAACAAACAAAATCCTCAGCGGCTACTACCTGAATTACCAACCGGTTACTTTTGTAAATTGCCATGCAAACTACCATCTATTGTGTAGCGGAACATCTAACATAATCCACATGTTTCATACTCACATTTTTCTTCTCTTAACACCACCACGTTTCATCCTAAGAATAAGTATTACTCATAAAATGTAATAAAATAAATAAATAATAAATAAGTACAAATAAAAATTATAGCAAGCTCAAGAAAAAGCAAAAGTGCATCGTCAATCCATGCCTGAGCCTCAGCTGCATTTGAATTAAGACCCTAACATCAATATTAGAAATGTCAAAAAAGGAATACAGTGCGGTAATACAATACTGTACTTTTAACTTTAACTGATTTTTTCCTCTTTTGTTTTAAGCATTAATATGTGCTATCTCAGACACGGAAACAATGTCATTCAAGACAGTAAGTCAAGCAAAGGAAGTCCTTTAATGCTGTAACATCTAATTTGTTAAACGCCAGGCTCATGCCCTATCGTTACTTCGACAACAAAATGTTATGAATGTTACCGTACCACCAAATAATTACTTTCAAAACTATGACTAAGCTGAAATTTCCTTTGGCATCACAAATTGCTCATGTTTTATACTCATCTGCAATTTCTTCGCATTTTCATGGCACTCATGTTAGCATCCTGGCATTAGCATTGAATTTAAACTTACACTCCGCAGAAATGGCAACACGGCGAGAGGGGCTCCAATTATGTGGCCAGACACTGCCTTTATCCTTGAGATCTGACTCCTGCATTTATCAGGCAAAGTGGATTGCGTGATCGCAATTATCAGACTCTATATAGATAAAACTCCTCTTAATGTCGAAAGTGAACAGACGGTTGTTTTGTTTTTTTCTTTTTTTTGTTTTCTGGCAGGGGCTGAGCCATTTGTTGATGTGAATGATTTGTGCAAAGGCCCTTGAAGGTTCTTCTGTCCACAATGTAAGGGCATGGCAAGACATAGTGGATGAGCTGAAACTTGATGTGTAAGAATGTGCAAGGTAGCCTAACTTCAACCAAATCGAACACCTTTGGGCATAGCTTCTGAGGCTCTCATTCAAATTCAGCGAGAAATTGGTCTTGATGAATGGACAGCAATTCACAAAATCTTGAATGGAGACATCCAAATAGGTCGATGCTTGCATAGCTGAAAAACGAGAGTGAAAGCCAAACGCAGGCAGCTGTCGATTTGGATCGTTCCTACAAATACAATGTTGTTGGTGGCCTTTTGGCCGTGAGGGTTGGTTCATATAACTGCAGTTTCCGGGTTTCTTTCCCAGATTGACTCCAGGTGATGCGATGGCTTGTAAGGTAGTCACACCATATGTGTGTGTGTGTGTGTGTGTGTGTGTGTGTGTGTGTGTGTGTGTGTGTGTGTGTGTGTGGGTGCAGAGTCAGTCAAAAAAATATATATATATAAAACGTCTCGGTTCTCGACCAATTCGGTTTTCGACCAAAAGTTTTTTATATGCTTCGGATGACGAAA
>NW_017805744.1:4869096-4903925 GCF_001891065.2 Hippocampus comes
TGTGTGTGTGTGTGTGTGTGTGTGTGTGTGTGTGTGTGTGTGTGTGTGTGTGTGTGTGTGTGTGTGTGTGTGTGTGTGCGTGCGCTCACACACACACACAATTTTTTTTCTCTTCTAGAAAGAACCTTCCTTCAGTGTTGTCTGGGAAGTCTTGGCAGCTCCGGGATGAGACACAGCTTCTTTTCACAGCCTCTGAGTCGCTGATGATGTTAGTGTGAAGTAGCACCAAGTGGAGCTGTTTTGGCAAACGGAGACTGATCATGGAGCGGGGGTGCAGATTTCAATGTGATGAATGATTTGAAGCTCGCACGCGTGACTGTGCTGATTGAGAGCTCGGGAGCGTTGAAAGGCAGATTGAATGTAGGAATGTGAGACTGAACACTGAATACATGCATTCGAAATGGACTGTATGTCAAAGTGTTCTAAGCTTATCTCTTTACTTTGAGGGCTGGAGACAGCAGAATATGCTTTTCGACAGTCACTAATAAATGTGCAAAAGATAAGGCAAATAATTCAATCAAGCAATAATAATAGCAACAGTAATCAGGGTGTTTTCATTCAGATGTGCATTTTTAGGCCGGAAAATGCCCCAGCTGGGAATTCATCGTGAGCTGATATGACATCAATTCTCTAATTACCTACTCCATTTGTACAGCCTGTCACAATCAGCATCAATTAACATCCTCCGCCACCTCCCCGATTCCACTGCTACAATTAGTCCGATACATGATGTCAGGAGTAGGTTGCGTAGAAAGGGAAGTCCTCTCACAATCATACAAAGCTTTCAGATCCTTTTGCAAGACAACCAGACAAGGAGTGAGATGAGAGGAGGGGAGCAAGATCAACCAAGAAGAGTTTAAAGAAGGAGAACGATGAGCGGGAGGGGACCTCCGCTGTTGGATTCAGTCACATTTACCAAACGTGGAGGAGAGTGTCTTGGGTTTTTTTTTTCCTTTGGAAGGAAAATCCACTGCCACGCACAAAGCGCGCATCAAATCATCAAACGTCTTACCATGCGTGTGATTTCCACAAAGAACAACTCATTTGGAAAAAAAACAAAAGGAAAAATGCGGAGGAAAAATGGTTCTCGGCTCAGTGTGGGTTTTTTTACTTCGGAGTGTCTGTATTAATCTCCTTTAAATATTGAACAGTGCAGTCCATTTCATTTTCGACTACCCCTGACTCCGCAACCACATCAAAAGTGTTCAAAGGCGCATGCGGCTATGGGTAAAGAGCATTAGTTCAGTAAGAAGGAGCTCAATTTCCAATCATTGCTTTGGATCGTGATCAAAATATTGAATATTGAAGAAGGTCCATATGTAAATCAGTGTGTGAAATATGATCCGAAGCGATCCTAAGTGCTCACCTGCAATAATGGACGCACAGTGGAACTTCTGTTCTGAGCACCATTTGTTCCATGATTCCGGTCACCCGCTGATTGACTGGGCGGTGCAATTTGATTTTTCATCGGAAATAAGAAGAGAACAGATTGCATTCATCTGTTTCGTGGTCAAACTGGTGCCCTCGTTCACCTTCATTAAGTGTACAGAGTTGTGTTTTTCAGTTAGCCTTGATCGTACATTCAGTTTTTCTTCTTTTATTATTGGGGTCAACTTTGTAACTGAGTAGCCTTCGAGACATGTGCACCGTTTATTTTTTTTCTCTACTTAATGATGTGTAGGTTGGCAGTCAAAGTCCGTTTTTTTTTTTCTCTTAACCGTCACCGGCACCCTTCTGACGGCATTAGAGAACACAAAAACCCATGACATTCTCACTGTTACCTGAGAATGTCTGTAAAGATTTTGAGTCTGTTAAAAAGTGTGAATTTGACAAAATGTTCCTATTTCCTGAGCTAAAGTCCTTCCAAATCCTTCAATCCATCTCATCATGATTAAATCACCTAAACACGTTTACTGTAATTGAGGAGAACCTCAATCAACATTTAATAGAGTTTACCATTTCGACTGTTTTTATACTCCCATCTCAGTGATGAAAAGCATCACACAGGGTGCTTGTAGATTCTGCTCAGTGCAAGCTCAAGGCGCCGAATGACATATGGCCAGTGCAGTCCTGTAAGTGGCTACGTTTTGAGGGCATGGATGAAACACACAAAGGTGGTCAGCGAGGATTTAGGAGTTAAATGGGTCATGTACCCAAACAGATGAGGGCTTTGGTGAAATCTCCAAATGAATGTCAAATGAAGAAAATATTTGTTTCCTCTTGAAGTGTCTTCATATTAAGTAGAACTATGATCAAGAATACTATAAAGAATATTTGTCTTCTTCCTAGTCAGCTGGTCTAAGCTCAGAAACTCACAGGCATGAACCAAGTGTATTATGTCACATGCCAAAATGCCAGCTGCTCAATTCAAGTTGCGCAAAGGCTTTTTTTTAATTATTACAATGTGTTTCATGCCTTAGGTTTTCATACACGAAAGGCTGAGTTTAATTACACTAAAAAAATGTACACTTGTGTTTGAAAGTGCCCCACTGAAATTATTTCTGGGCAATTAAATATAGTTTGCTGCTATGCACAATGTGACTTTTACAAATAAAAAGTTTTGGTGAGGTAAAATAACAATAACAAAAAATGGTCGTTCGTTACTAACAGAACTGTCGTCAGTAAAATAGAGTTGACTCACCCGTCATTTCTTCATAGTTTAATAAAACCCTTGCTTCAGGTACTTGGGATTAACCTGCATAAAAATGCTCCTCAAATTTAGAAAGGTGCTCCAAAAATGAAGTAATTTATTATCTCCTTTCAAAAAAAAAAAAGTTATTTCAAGTCTTGATATTTGTTCAACATTGTGGTGAAAATCCAGACTCATCGACTCACCTGTAAATATGACACAGTCAAAACATTTTGTCCTGGTTGATAAGGCTCCATATGTAGCTAGTTTCTCAGACCGTAGACAAGTACACAAACATGTTTTTGTGAAACACTTAATCATGCGGCTCACTGTGCCGGCTTCTCCTTCCATTCTGCCCCGGCTGTCGCAGTCTGCGGAGAATTATTTGTATTTCTCTGTGTTCCATCGTTTGAGCATCATTAATGAAGGAACTGCACCTCTGGGAAATGTTTCTTTAACTTCGTACATTTCGAATGTGTCAAGAGCGTAAACAGTTAAGAGTGTGTTTGTAATCAATTCGAGGTAAATTACAGTAGATTACATGCATGCATTATTTCCTGGCGCATACCACATTAGCAGGTGATGTGAATTACTGTGGGAATGTCATGCTCTGTCACTCATGCCTTGTAGGCAACAGAGAAAGAAAAGGAGCAATCCAATTCAGTCTATCAATTACTGTCCCCTAGGCGGCACGGTGGTCAACTGGTTAACAAGTCCAGCTCACAGTGCAGAGAGGTGCAGGGTTCGATTCTGGCTATGGACTTCCAGTGCGGAGTTTGCATGTTCTCCCACGTGCCTGCGTGGGTTTTCTTTGGGTACTCCACGTTCCAAAAACATGCATAGCAGGCTGATTGAACACTCTAAATTGTCCCAAGGTGTGATTGTGAGTACAGACAATTGTCTAATGCGTGCCCTGCGATTGGCTGGCAACCAGTTCAGGGCGTACCCCACCTACTGCCCGCAGACAGCTGGGATAGGCTCCAGCACCCTCCGCGACCCTCGCGGGGGGGTGTTCAGTAAAATAAGAAAAATAACTGCAGAATGAACACATCATGTGGAGAAGCTTTTTTTTTTTCATTGTATATTGAACCTATGCTCCCATCTTCAGCCTCACAGAGTGGCAATAAGCTCATTGTATCGATGAAAACATGAAATCAGGGTGCTCTCATAATGACGGGTTCAAACGCTTCAGGTAAGAAAACCATCGTGACCACAGTCAATCAAAGAACTGCTAGCGTTCTCGTTGCGCTGGGTTTTGATCAACCATGCTCTGCCTATGGCTCTGATGTGTTCATGTACATATCCTTATCACTGCGTTTATTAGCTTTTTAACTCTTACCATCCCGTCTCAGGAGGCTGCCTAACACAGCAGCCGAGCATCAAATATGATCCAATTATTTTCTCTCTGTAGCCGCATGACTGAAAATTGTCTTCAATGATTCAAAACGGTGGAGCCAAGTCAAGTGATTGTGCATGCTGTTTCTACTTGTTCGTAAAACACTTCTTAACGTAATTGTATTTGTACTTTAATAAAATTGTTTATCTGATTGTTTTTATAATTCAGCAAGCAACAGATTAGGGACAAATGTGTTTCAATGTCGAATGATTGAGGCAGTGAATGTTTTGATGCAAACAGACGTGTAATGTTCTTGTATTTGTTATGCTCCTGTGAAAGGGAGTTGCACTTAATTGTCTGGTTTTAATATAAAAAGGTGAGATGCAGTTTAAACACTCACCCATGAAGTCCACCAGACTAGTATCAGTCACGTTACATTCACTATAAAAAAAAACGTAAACAAATTACAAGGGTGACTCAACCAGATGTCGGTTGGATTTTTTTTTTGTTGGCACTGACCTGTGAGCAATGACTTGAGAAGTGTGGTGGGAGGTTTTTAGGGGGTGGGGGGGATATTAATAACATTTCCATTAATTTCAGCAGGTAATGCTAATTAATGATACACATAATTTGAGTGACAAGCGTGGTCATGAAACGGTTTCAACGTGTATGTCATGACACCCTTGTATTGGTATAATGCAATGTAGCTCTATTTCAGTGTAAACTACCACTTCTAACTTTCTAGGTTTCGGTCCACTTGGCATTAAGGCAACCATGTTCAGCAGATGGGGCCGTATTGAAAAATAATATTTACGTGGATAAAGCACCCATCTACAGTATATGTAGAAGCCACCTTTAAGACTAGAGTGGAACCCTTGCGCTTGTCACAATATGAGATACAGCGAACAAGTCACACAAACATGTTATAGGATTGTTCACCCTTCATGGATATCTGTGCTCTGCTGAGTGCAATTCAAGTTATCTCTCTAAAGGGAGAATTTGTGGTATACATCCAATACAGACTCTCATTAAATCGTGCGATTCCCTCACTAGCTGTGCTTTAAAACCCACACCCCATTTTGCTACCTCTCATTCCGGCATGCAGCCTTCACTGACTGGAACCAATTATCACAAAAGCTAAAACACACTGTATACAGCACCTGCTTCTGATGGCCTTAAACCATTACTAAATTTCATATTTAGATCATTCTGCAGTTACATGCTATGAATAATTTTTTTTTTTTTTTTTTTTTTTAGTAGTAGTAGTATGAGATCTTACAAATTTCTCTTTTATTATGTATTAATTATGATATATATACACACACCATTTTCTGCTCTCCTATAGCTTCTCAGGCTCCAGCGAGGACATTTCAATGGAGTACCATGTACAAACTGTGACTCATGACTATGATCTGTCCATGCTGTCATGTCACACAGTGCACAAGCAATCACGCACTTGTGACTGACACACTTTAACCCACACGTTAACACCCGAGCAGGATTCATTATTCAGACCGCTCATTTGTGCACATTTCCATATTCTCTTTCCAGGAATAAAGCCGTTGTCTGTGCCAGCCCCGTTTCCCATCAGGAGCAGCTGTCAGCCGCTGTGTGATGGACTGGTGGCAGAGCGAGGGCAACGTGTAGACACCCTGAGCTTGTTGTTCAGCCCTGAGCTGCTCCGCTCCAGCAGTGGGGGGTTAAGTACCTTGCTCCAGGGCCTTCCATGGTGGCTGCTGAGGGACAGCACTGTGAGTATGCGTGCGTCATTTTACCCCGCTTAGATTTTCCAGCAAAAGAACACACAGCCAAAACAGCAGCACTGTTGCCAAGTTATTGTGGCGCCGCTGTAACACAAGGTTGACCTGGAGATGTGGTGATACAAAATACGATGATGCTCCTTCTACTGAGGTCTTGACAAACCCACAAAATGACCATGAAATGAAATGCGGTCTCAAAATCGACAGCCGCGCCAGTACTTGGCTCATTCTATATGCCATTGTTAATTGTTTCTCATTTCTTTCACCGGTCCTGTGCACACAGCTGAAACTAAAAGTGATTTGCCACAAGTGAAAATGATGTGCAAGCCCTTGAATAGGGCGCTCCTTCAACTATATCCAAATAACATCACACCAATGTTTGAACTTGCAAAAAAAAATCAGTTTCTTCTTTCGCAACTTGGAAATATTCATGAACACATTTTCAGAGGCATTCGGATAACATACAAATCCAGCGGAGTGATCCGCTTTGTTTTATGCGGGGACTCATTTCACTTCTTGCAGTTGAGTATGCATACACTTAAATCACTGCCTATCACAGTTGGTTTTGCTATGATAAAGTGCTCTTTGTTATTTTTTTGTGTCAAGCAATAATTTAACTAGAACAGGCTACTACTATACTACTAACAGACTCCTGTACACGTTTTGACCACACTAAATCACGTGTTCTAGAGTCTACAAAAAGGATGGTGTCAGCCACTGTGCATGTCAACATTATCTATTCATTAACTCAAACAAAATCTCTGAAAAAAAAGTAGGAAATCCATATTGCTTGTTTATTGATAAAATCAAATGTTTTCTTTCCTCAAACACTCTTGGAACAATGGCTAAGTATTACAAAGAAACACATACACCAGTCACATTTGGTGCACCTGCATATCAAATCATGCAATTTCATAGCTATTTAATAGCTATGCATACATACACACATCCTGTGAATTTATGTTGTGTCGAAGTGAGTGTGAATACAGTGTACATCCTCACAGTGCAAATATTGAAATGCTGCTATTTCTGGAATCTTTGTATCACAGATGCAATTACTTCTCTTTTAACATAATGGATGGTTTCCAACCCCACCGTACAACTCGGTGGAGCTCAAGGGTGCAGCATGCTCACACATCAAATGATGCCCATTCATCCTTCCGTTGCAAGTTGACTCGTTTCCACGTTTGTTCACCCAGACGCACTTTCAACTCTGGCAACAGCTTGATGCCACAAGCAAGCGTACACTGTGGAACTTCCTGCTACCTGTTAACACTGCGTGCACGTGACTGTGTTCTTACTATGTGGCTCTGCTGACCACTATATGTCTCGCAATCCAACATTCCATCATTGCACAATAGGACTCCAAAAGCCGGTGTTGCACGCATGCATTTGTGTCAGCCAAACATCGGTGACACAAAGGAAGAGAAGCTAAGCGGGACCCACTTTTGGCTTCATCTCCATCACTCGTAAAAACAAAACACATTGCAAGTCTTACATTGGGGCACTTTCGTGTCCACGTTTAATTAAGAAAAAAAAAGAGCAGACAATAAAAGAGACTACATGAACTCACCATGGTTGTTCAAGCTCCCAGTCTCGGAAAAAGTCCAGTTCAAAGAGATCCATGACAGGCTCCGACTGGCTTTGTGAGGCTGTTCAGAATCCAAACCTTGTGCTACGTGGTTCTACATGGGCAAGTGACACACGCACTGTGCGTGTGCGTGCGTGACACAGACAGAGAGAGAGGGAGTGAGAAGGAGAGTAGACACAAGCGGCTGCCTCTGCCAGGAATCTGCTACGTGGTCGAGGCAAGCTGACAGCAAAGCAGAAGAGGGAGAGGGGGGCGCGCGCGCGTGCCCGCTGAATAAGACTGCACACAAGACAGGCACAAACTGCAAAAACAAAAAAAGGGGAGGAAAAAAAAAAGAAAAACGTTTTCTTTATGAAGATTCGTGTCTGTGGTGAACAAAAGCGCGTGTCAGATTTAATAAAATACAGTTAAATTGTTTTACCTTCATCTGGCTGCACTCTGAGAAACTGTGAAGATTTACGCTTATCGTCTGATGAGTCGCCTCACATTTACAGACATAAAAGGTGATTTTTTTTTTGTAGTCACCACACTGTGAGATCGAGTAAATTAAGCTTGCTGATTCAAAGCGGTGACAGTAAGTATAAAAGCTTAGAGGCTGAAATGAGAGGATTCTTTGTTCATCTCGCTCAACTCAGTGGCAGGGCCATAGCGAGCATTTTAAAAATCTGACTGAGGCCCATTACCCCTCATGTCTCCCCCTCCACACTCGGAACATACACCCTCCAAGATACTTTCTTAGTCTTACGATTTGTTTGATTCTGTAGAAGTCCAGATCACATTCTGAATTATTTTAAATGCTTGTTGAAACGTTCTATCATGGCTGATATATTTTATAAATCTTAATAATGGACCATATAATGCAGCCAAAATGTGGGAGCATTTGGATGGGGACAGCCACTGGTATTTTTTTTTCCATGTAGGTTTGGGATTGTTAACAGGACACACACAAACATAAACATAAAAGATGGTGCAATTCTATTCTGGAGCAGCAGAAATGTTCAGGTATATATCAACTCGAAACGAGTCAAAAAATTCAGGGTCACACCTCCCAAAATGTAATGCCAGAAGCAGTGGCAGGAGGTAACATTTGCTATTTTGTTCTGGTTCTTCAGCAGATTTTTTTCAGGTATCTGTACTTTAGTGGAATATGTATTTTTCTGACAACTTTTTACATGTCATCCCTACATTCAAATAAAGATGTATTTTCTTACTTTGTTCAACATACCTTGTCAACTTCCTTAATGCAAAAAAAAAGGGCTAGCCAGGAAGAGACAAAGTCAACCATGTTGAGATTTTTGATTGATTAGAGAGTAAATGAGATGTTGGGGGGTTTAGAGCAGAAAAAATAGAGACAGCAAAGACATGGAGCAATGTGAAACCGGGAGCATTAATAATGATGATGCAACCGATTGAGAGATATCCTCTATCCATGGACGTACTTAAGATATTTTTTTTAAAATTTTTTTCTGCCGTCGGCTTCAAGAGTATGTGGCAAATACTTTTGTGTTTTCTGCCATCTTAAAACCACATGTTTTCGGTGTTCACAAATTCTCCGCCTGTGTACAGTCATTTGTCAGTCATCAAGAGCTAATTTAAGTAATTTTCTGCATTTCTCACAGCATTAGCAAAGCTATGGGAAACTGATTTTTACTCTTGTACTTAAGACATTTCGTCTGCCGTTTTTAATACAAAATAATACTTAAGTTATGGAGCCAGAGACACAAATAACGGTACTTCTCCTACTGCAGGGGTGTCCAAACTGGGTCCTCAAGGGCCGCTGTCCTGCCTGTTTTCCAGCTCTCCCAGGGGGCAACACACCTGCTTCAAATAATTGGGGGTTGTTCTAATGCTGCTTCAGAGCTGGCTGTTGAGCTGACCATCTGAAGCAGGTGTGTTGCAGCCGGGAGAGATGGAAAACAGGCAGGACAGGCCTGTGTGACGACTTTTGCCATCTCTGGCCAGAAGGGGCATCATGGTGGTAAGAGCAAGGCAGCAAGCTACTGTAAACTTACGAACCTTCGGCCACCAGAGGGCCCCCAAGAGTTGCTCGAGTCGCAGGCTCCCCATGTGCCTGCTGCAAGTGGAGCTCATGGTGCCTCCCTGGAGGTCCAAGTCAAGCAGGCTCATGGAGGGCAAGGTAACAATGAGTAAGTGAAAGACCAACCACTGGAAAGTGCTGCGATTTGTTTTTTCCTCTGACTCTCAATGTGAAGAAAAAGGACATATGATGAAACAGCTTCTATTCTATTCGTTGTATGATTTAAGTGAATGAAAAGCAAGCTTGTGGAGCCCAACATAATATATATTCCTTTGTGAATCTATGTCATTCAAAAATACAATTTTGTTTGTATAAACAGAATGAGCTCATTAGAAGTGTCATAATGTGAACACATTTCATGTCTAGTGTCTGCTCTGATTTATCGTCATTTAAACTTTTACCTCATTAATTAGCACAGAACCTTTCTGAAGCAGGAAATATGAAACCTTTAAAATGAAGTCAAACCCTGGACCTCAGAATTGTAGTCTGATCTGCTAATCACTTGTCCCACTGAGCTACTGTTGAATTTATGTCTTGCCCTTTTCCAATTTTCTTCTATATTGAATGTCATTACCTTTCTTCGACAACTTTGCTCAGGTTTCCATACAAGCTTGTCCCCCACCTTCATTTCCGAGCAGGCCTGGAACAAGTGTGTCATTAAATGTTAGTGAATGACCATTCTGACTCCATAGTCGTAATGCACTTGCCACGACACGTGCCCAGCAGCAGGTTTACTGTTTATGCCTTGCCTTGAGAAATGATTGAGCAGATGGTCCAAACGTCTCACTCAGCATGTGTGGTGGCGGGCGTTCTAACTGTGGCTTCTTTGTGTGACACCACTGTCTCCCACGCAAAAGCTTGCAGTTTTATAAGATGACAGTAGATCAACGCACACACACACACACACACACACGCACACGCACACGCACACGCACACTCACACTCACACACGCGCGTAAAAATATTGCACAAAATAACATTCGAGGATGTGCTGCAGCAGTGTGTGACATACACTGTGTGCATACAAAAATAGTGTGGGTTTTAGTGTGTGCACGTGTGCTTCAGTGTGTGCGCGTCTATTTAAGGGTGCGTGTGCGCGCGCGCACGTGTGTGGTCTAAGGCAACATGCCAGCATTACTCTGCATCACACTCTGCAAGTACAAACAGCAGGCTCTAACAGAGATGAGGAGAGACGAATATATCTTATTTAACAATGCGGAATTTAGGATTTAGATCTCAGCTCCTTTGTCCTCCCTCCAGATGAAGTGTGTCATTTCACCTCAGAGTGCCATGGGAATACCCATAAGCATGGCCATGACCTTGATACAATCCAGCCATTTTATTGATATAAAAAACTTCACGCACATAAAAAAATTAATAAATCACACCTTTGTCTGGTGCTTTAAGCATCAAACACGTCGTATGTATGTATGTATGTGTGTGCGTGTGTGTGTGTGTGTGTGTGTGTGTGCGTGTGGAGGCTGTCCAAAACTAGGTCAGACCTTGAAAGAGAGAGTTCATAGAGAGAGAGAGAGAGAGAGAGAGAGAGAGAGAGAGAGAGAGAGAGAGAGAGAGGTGCAAATGATGCGAGTTTAATGCAGAAATTGCAGGATGAATTAGTGGTGCATAAAATGCCAAAAAGAGCCCGAAAGACTCTGAGATAAAATATCATTGTGACAAGGAAATGATTAAAACCCTCGACTCCAGTTCAACTCATCCCGACACAATCATTGCTGTTTTTCATAATTTTACTGACTGTTATTTTTAGCAACGAAGAGGTTCATAATCTAACAATAATAAACATTACGACGTGAAACAGTTCCACATGGGAGATACTCCTGTTTCTCTCCTCGTGGAGACAGAACCACAACGCCCCCATGTGGTTCCTAATCAATACTGCATGGTTATTTTTCATTCATTAAGAAATGCGATTACACAAAAATGTTTTTTTTAAAATGAACTCTCCCGACATTTGCAGGGCGCACATGAAAAGCTTGAAAAGGGAGAGAGACAGAGAAAGAGAGAGAATGAAAACAGTCGTGAGACTCTAACGCATTTCAGTTAAGATAATGAGCTGAGGCATTTCTTTACGTTTACATTACAGCCCCAAAGCAGTTGACTCCATAAAAGTAATACAACCACAAAGGTTCAAGCTCAATAGAGCAGTAGATTACATAACTGCTGTTACTTCAATGTTTTAAGAAAGAGAGAGAGAGACAGAGAATAAGAGAAGAGATTTGATTTTGCACGCAATTGATGAAGCATATTTAAACAGCATCATCTAAAAAAAAAAAAAAAAAAAAGTACAACATCACAGAAGGTAATCTGCATATATTAAATGTCATGCTGTGACACAACATAAATGGTATTATAGCACCAAAGGTTTTTAAGAGTCACAACCGGCTGCTGCTTCCGAAGAACAAATCAACAACTAATCTAGAGTGGCACTACGCAGCAGTTATATCGCGTTCAACTATTTTCAGGATCACCAAACCGATAATATATTGCTAGACTGTATTGACAGAGGCATCACTACACCCAGCCCGTCACAAAAGAACATTATATAACAAACGCACATGCAAAACACTATTTGAGAGCATATACATCTTAACAGGGCAGTATGTTTTTGTACAACTTTCTAGCTTGTTAAAGACACAGTAAAATAAATACAGTATATATCTCTCTAAAAATGTACGACGCCATCGTTGTCTTTCAGGGTTCAAACACCCTTAAAAATAGGCTAGACACGCATAGGGTTCCCACTAATGAAGAGTGAATCCAAGTGTGAATGGCTGTGTCTGTATCCACCCTTATGTTTGAAATGGCAATTATAAGAGTCCATGGTATAATCTGCCATTTGCCCTGTCAGATGAGACTCCAGCTCCCTGTAACCCTTAACTCAAGAAGCAGTTGTACAAAACGGATGGGTCATTTAAATCTGTGATTGAGTGGCGACCAATAAAAGGTGTCCCGTGTCTCTCATCCAAAGTCGGGATAGGCTCCAGCTCACCCGTGACCCAAATGAGGATTTGCATTATAGAAAATGGGACAATGGATGGGATGGATATTTTATATACTTGAACAGCATGATGACTACATTCAAATAATAATAATAATAATAAAAATAATTGGACATCATCAGCGTAGCAGTGGAACAGGAGATCATAATGACGAATGATTTGGCCGAGGGGTAAAAGGTAGAGGATGAAGAGAAGAGGACCAAGCACAGAACCCTGGGGGACACCTTGGGACCGTGGGGCAGTGTAGGAAGAGCAGTTGTTGATGTGTATGAATTGTTTCCTGTCTGTGAGATATGAGCGGAGTCGGGTGAGGACTTTGTCAGTGATGTTTAGGGATTGCAGGCGAGAGAGTAGGATGGAGAGGTTGATGGTGTTGAAGGCAACTGTAAGGTCAAGAAGGATGAGGATGGCGAGTAGGCTGGAGTCAGAGGAGAGGAGGAGGTCATTGGTGATTTTGAGGAGGGCGGTTTCAGTGCTGTGTTGTGTGCAGAATCCAGATTGAAATTGCTTGAAGAGTTGGTTATTGTCTAGGTAGGTTTTAATTTGAGATCCAACGACACGTTCTATGACTTTGGGGAGGTTGGAGATGGGTCGAAAGTTGCTCATGATGTCACGGTTGAGTCCGGGTTTTTTGATGATGGGGGATATAGCAGCCAGTTTGAGTCAGGAGGGGACATAGGCAAAGTTGAGGGAGGAGTTGACAATGCTCATGACGAGGTGAGAGATGGTGGGAAAGCAGTGCTTGACGAAGGAAGATGGGATGGGATGCAGTGTGCAGGTGGAGGAATTCATAGTTGAGATGATGTTGGTGAGTTCAGCTATGGAGACAGGTCTGAATTCGGAGAGAGGTGGAGTAGTTGGAGTGATGGATGCAGGTAAGAATTGAGGTGGTGAGTTAACTGTAGAGGATGTCGATTTTGGATTGAAAGTAGGATAGGAATGAATGACGGTAAAAGAGGTTGAAATATTATTTATGAAATAATTAATTAAGAAATATAACTATTAAATATACCAGAATGTGACCAAAACACTAAGATCATGTTACTGAAAATACAAAACTACAGCACAGTGTAAATTTAATTTCCTCTTGCAGGATCATAATAAAACACGGCAGGAAAAAAAATAAATAAAAGTTGTACAATTCAAAAGATGAGGCGAGAGTTACGAGATCAATTTTTGTTTATTTGAAACTGCTTGCATACAAAATATATTGCACTATAACCAGACATGTAAACCCAGACACTTTAAATGCTAGTAAGTAGTATTTACAAAGGAAAACAAACAAACAAAATGCCCCAAAGTGCTCACAAGATTTACAGCTTTTTAGACTACCCTGGTTTAAGTATGTCCAGATTTTTCTTTGCATCTTGCCTTCCTGCTTCAGCCGGCAATTGATCAACTTAGCATTTGTTGCATTATACATTCTGGAGTAAAAGAAGAAACATTTGCTGCAAAGTGGCAAGCAAGAAAAGTCAACATTGGTCATCCTCATTTGAAAACATGTGACAACTCCAAATGGAGTCAATGCTGAATGAGGAATGCAATTCAGGATCTCGACGCAGTATTAGCCATCTCTTCTGAAATGCTGTCATTTAAAACCGTCACGTATAAATCAGAGCGGTTTTTAAGTTAAGTTTGAAGTCATATTTAACATTCATTTTGTAAGCTCGCCTGGCAGATGTAAAATGACACTCCCCCGTCTGGTAGTTGGTAGACACCCTCTAATTTATACAAACGATATTTTAAAAAGTTTTAAAGGTCCATGTTCAATCCCATTTTCACCATCAATTTAACTGAAACATTTATGTAAAAATACCCAAATTCCCGCCATGATAAAAGTCGCGTCGAGTTTTCAATAGTCCAGCGAACATATTGATCATAGTTTTATTAGAAGCTCTGATCCAAGCCGTCACTATCGTTGGCATTAGGCATAAAAGGAAGAATTTACATACAACATCCATTCTGAAAAGGACAATATACATCAAATTAAGTTTGCAAGAGGTCGAATCCGATTGGTTATACTGATTTGGAAGCATTTCACCGTCACGTTTTAGGTACAGCGAGGCTAATTTTACAGGGTCTACTCAAACCATCAACACATAAAAAAAAAAAAAGATAATCGCCTTGCCTTTCACAAAATCCAACCCTTTATACAATTTAGTGGTCATTGTTAGTATCCCTTTTAGGGTTTGTATTGGAATTCCCTCAGTTGGACCATGAGCACATCGACTCAGCCAAAGAGTTTGGTTTTCTTTTTTTGTTTGTTGTGGCACTTAACTGATACAGTGGTTCAAACCTTGTCAGAACGAGTTAGGATGGTGACACTTTCATCAGTACAGTTCTTTACCGACTAGACATGGGAAGCATGCAAACAGTTTCCCCATCTCTTCAATGTACATTTTCTTTCACAGTACAAACTTTCATTTTTGCAACACTATTTGTTAGTATTAACCCCTACAAACACAACAATGCAGACAAGTTAACTTCTTGCTGTTGAAAAGTTGACCTCCAACTTTTAAAAAGTGTGTGTATACAGTATATATGTTTTAGTTTTTTTAGGCTGGAACTGGAAACCAATTTGAAACATACTATCTCAGCCTAATCGTTCTCTTACTACACTTGGGTCTGTAAATGTAAATAATGAAAATGTTTTGAAGCATATCATTCTCCTGCTTGATAAATGATGAAATGGACAATGAGAGGTTAGATACATGCGCTTTCTATGTTGAAACAACCAGAAAAGAAAGTGAAGCAGTACATTTTTACAAATATTTGATTCTGGCTCATGAATGTTTTTTTTTTTATATTTTATTTTTAATGAAGGTGCAAGATTATTCGCAATTTCTGCATTATTCATCTCAAATGATAAGTCAAGAATGACTTTGTGCATCAGACATTTAAGAATGAAATGATTTGAGTACAGATTGCCACTATGTAGAGAAGCTTAAATTCAGTAAACAAAAACAAAAAAAATACTTTGAGCTTGTCAAAGGCAAATGAAAATAAACCCCAAAATGAAAGCAGGTTTGATGCATTTTCTCCAACTCTCGCTGAAAACTAAAAGAAAAACCTACACCTAAAACACAGAATTGAAAGTCAGTCTAATTTTAGGTCACAGTATAACAAAAGTGGTAAATGGACTGCAGTAAAAGTTTTCTTCCTTGAGACACTTGACGCGACAGAACATTTATATACTCATCGTTTCGTGTGAAACTCTTCCTGTGTTATCACACTCGTTTTGGACCTCTGCAGCAGTGCTCTGAACATTCACTATCAATGCGACTCAACCGTGGGAGGGAGCAAAACATTTTTACAGCAAGTTTATTAACAAGAGATCTAGCATTTAACTGATATCAAACAGCAACAAAAGAAAGAAAATAAGGATAAGTGCACATTTGAAACAGTACAAATTATGACATCATTATATACAGTATGCCACCCTATCTCCTTTTTGACAACACAAAACAACGTAATTCAGTTGCTGATTTATGGAAAGTAAAATGGTCATTTGTACTCAAACCACATTGTTTATGTATTGCAGAACAAGCTAAGTTTAAAAATCCAGCCCGACTGCTGTATGGAAGCTAAAGATTAGTGAAAAAGAATCACATTTAATTCATACTTGTGTAAAAGCAAGCACAATGGAAAGGAATACTGGCCTCAGAAAACAAGTTGTGAGCACAAGACTTGGAGATATCCAGAGCGTGGCACAGAAAAGTGTGACGCATGGGCCTAAAACGTTGGGGGGGGCGCGAATACAAATCAGTCTGGGGCTCTTAAAAAAGGGTTATGCGTGGGTCTAAACAGTTGGGGGGAAATTACAAATTGGTCTGGGGCTCCTAAAAAGGGCTGAGAGAGATGGAAACAATGTTTAAAACGCCTCAGAGGGTCTGCAGATTTTACTCAACATTATCCAAATGAGCTTGACACTCTATCTTAAACCAATTAGGTTAGGATTTTCTTTTTAATGCAGACCGTGGAGCTCAGCTTGACTCATCAAAACACACCAAGAAGAAAAACTGTAGGCTGTACGATGCCAGAAGAAGTGATACATAAATGATATCGCAGGAACAGAATGACTGACAGAGGAATGTCATCAGTCAACAAGCCAAAGAAGCAGCGCTACATTACAGCAACCACATTCTGCCTTTAGAACTTACTGGAAGAACCATGGTCCCGAAAAGCTGTTAAGCATTGGTTCATGACTGCAAACGTATCGTTTTTGTTGAACTTGCTATAGATTAAACTGTCAAGGATCTCTCCTTCTGGAACTCAATGACGGTTTGATCTACTCTGACATTAGTTAACTCAACAGTGATGATTTGTCTTCTCGCCGTGAGCAGGGAACAATGCGTTGGTGAGGCTTCATTCTTACCAAGCTAACTGGGATGTTCAAGTATCCCCAGTTAGGGGAGCAAAGACATTTCCCAAATGAGTTGTCAATGAGCAGCTTGGAGAGGTGTGTGTGTGTGTGTTTTGTCCAAGATCAGTTCTACAACTCTCACGTCACTTGTGTATTTGTCCAAAAAGCACTGAGCCACAGACAAATGCTGTCACACCTTGGCTGCAGGCATGTCAAATTGAATAAGGTGGACATTCTGTTCGTGTGAGCATGGCTCATTTATCGTTATGTGTATGAAGAAACAGACTAGATTGGATTGATGCATCACGTAAGGTGTTGCCCACACGTGACACCTAGCCCAAGCCTGTGACTTTGCACACATGCTTTATATCAACTTGCAAGTTCGAGGGTTATGGACTATGGGTTGCCCTCATTATGCCTGAACCAAATGGTCAAAGGAGCAGTCACAGAACGCATGACGAGCTAAGTCTAAAGTCTAGTTCGAAACTTCACGGCACAAAGAAAGTGAAGGCATCCATGCCGCTTCATCAGGTAATGGAGAAAAGTGATGCATGTAATTGAACTTTCGATGCATTTTGACATTGAAGTAAGATGGTTGCTGGAAAAAGAGGATGCTTTTACATCAAGAAACTTCATTGCTTTCTCACTGTAGGAGGAATACGTCCATTCAGTCTCAGACCAGCTCGCTGCACTACACCGAGCAGTACACAGATGTAGCACAACAGGGAGCAGTCGTCACTACATTTACTCACTACTGCCTTCCGTTGTGACGGAGGCTGCTCGTGTCTAATCTGGCAATTGACAAAAACGGAAAAAGAAAGACAGCGAAACAAACAACTGTGGTTGATTAATGAGCGGTTGTTTGTGTATGTGTGTGAAGAGTGTGGGTTCATTTCTGTAAGTGAGAAGGTCCTCCAGTGATGCATCTATGACACTCCGTTCACCAGAGGGGGAGCGTCCTGTTTCTCCTTCTTCATTCCTCGGTCTCTCATGGGCCGCTGCTGATGGCGTAGTGGACCTTCGCCACCGGCACTGTGGCCACCCTGTGATGAAGGCCCTCCTCCGCCTCTCCCTCCAGAGGAATGCTGCACACTACGTTCGTTGTTCCCATCCACACGAATCTGTGGGATGACAGAAGCAAGTTTAGCGTCAGACTTCCTTTATAGTAAATGTTATGCTTGGTATTTTATTTTGAAGAACAAATTGCCTACCAATCAATCAAAAAAAGATCTCTGTCAAGGATCACAACACTTTTCTGACACGAAACAGAAACAAACACATTTGTGTCCTTTAAACCAGCGGTCTCCAACATTTTTTGCACCACGGGCCGGTTTAATATCAGACAATATTTTCAGGGACCGACCTTTGAGGTGTGGTGGATAAATACAACAAAACAATCTGATATGACCTGCATGAAAATTGTGGTATTTTCTAAACATAATAATAAACACAAATTCGTGACATGAGGAACGTCCTATCTGGCCATCCTATTTGGTATGGCCAGTGGCCCTAACAAATGATGAATGATTTCGTTGATAGCAAAGAAGTGAGAGATGAGCTGTATTAAGGATATCACCACATGGGCTCAGGAACACTTCAGAGAACCAATGTCAGTGAATACTGTTCGGCGTGACATCCGTAAGTGCAACTTAAAACGATGCAAATCAAAGCCATTTATCAGTAACACCCCAAAATGCCGCCGGTTTCTCTGTGTCCGAGCTCATCTAAGATGGACTGATGCAAAGTGGAAAAGTGTTCTGTGATCTGACGAATTGTTTTGGGAAATTTGAATGACATTTTCCTCTGGCCATCGAGGAAAAGAAACATCTAGACCAGGGGTGTCAAACTCATTTCACATGGTGGGCCACATACGGCCTCGGTAGATGTCAAGTGGGCCGGACCATTAAAATGATACCATACTTTGCTATAAATAACCAAAACAATGTCTTTCCTTTGTTTTGGTATAAAGAAGCACAAGAACATTAGGAAAATGTTGAAATTTAATGAACATATCTTTTACAAAATATTTCATGAAGCACCTTACATTTCCTTCGACAAATGTGCAATTTACTTTTATCATTCACATAAATGCATTGCAAATGATCCCACTGATTGTACAAACATTAACAAGTAATTGGTATTGAAAAATATAGTAATGCACTTTAAGATTAAACGAGATTCATAAAGAAAGGAAGTTTTAAACCATTTACACGTGCATATAAAATCTAAATGTAATCTTACAAACTAAGGAGAGTGCTATTAAATGTGTAAATGTGAGAGTGCTATTGATAGCGTCTGCTGTCATGGGTCTGTCACAGTGACGGACTGAGGCTGCTGTTGTCTTCTTCTCTGATCAAAACAGTGTCCCCTTGCGGATACTCAATGAATTGCACCTTATTAAAAATATTAATTCTGTCTTTAATGCATTTTTTTCACTTTTAAATTATCCTGCGGGCCTAATTGAACCTCCTTGCGGGCCGGTTCCGGCCCGCGGGCCGTATGTTTGACACCCCTGATCTAGACTGTAATGGACGCAAATTTCAATAGCCAGCATCTGTGCGGGTATGGGACTGTGTTAGTGGAAATGGCATTGGTAAGTTACACCATTCATGTTAGCAAAGACTTTTTCACGGATGCCCCTGGTTAATTTAGCAAGACAATGCCAAACCACATACTGCATGTTACAATAGCGTGTAGACTGGCCTGCCTGCAGTCCAGACCTGTCTCCCTTTGAAAATGTGTGATGCATTAAGAAGCATAAATTATGACAACGGAGACCCCTGATTGTTGAACAGCTGAAGCGGTACATCAAGCAAGAATGGGAAAGAATTTGACCTACAAAGCTTCAACAATTGGTGTGCTCCGTTCCCAAACATTTATTGAATGTTGTCAAAAGAAAAGGTGATCGAACACAGTGGTAAACATGAAGCTTGTATGGTACGTTTTGCAGCCATGAAACTGAAGTTTCACATTTGCTAAAAACAAAATTTGTCAGATTGAACATGAAATATGTTGTCTGTCGTGTGTTCAATTAAATATAGGTTGAACATGATTTGCAAATCATGTTATTCTGCTTTGATGTTTAACACAATGTCCCATCGTCAGTGGCAGTGGTTTTGTATTTAAAAGTGAACTAATACCAAATGACATTATCACAATGTGGCACCGTGCTAAGTACCACTCAGCACTCCTGAGTGGCACTTAAGAGAAAGCAGTTCACACACCGAGCCAGAAAATGTTTATATCGTCTGAGCTCACAATAGTAGGTAGAACAATTTTTTTAAATATTGCCCAGTGACACTGTGTATCTGACTTTCTTGTAACGGCATTAAAAAAAAATATATATATATTGGGCTCTTCATCTTGAAAATCCAGCCTCAGTATTGCAATCACAAGTAAGGTCACATCTCTTCAAATATGCCTGTGAAATACTGACCAATGAAGGCTGGATGAATTAATTCACCCTACCACATCTCTTAAATTACCAGCACATAGGTAACTATATTGCTTGTCATTCATATGGAGTTTTACATTGGCTCCACAAAGAGCGAACAATGCTTATTCCAATAAGTAGCAGAATGGGTCTAATGGATTAATTTATGACCCATACTGCACCAGCACAGTAACTAGTACCAGTAACTAACCCGGACATGCTAAGAAGTCAATGAAAAAAAAATCTGCATATTTCACAGCATCATCTATTTAATCAATTTCAAGTAACTATCCTGTTAGGCGATCCCTGCAGACTTAGGACAAGAGGTGCGGTACACCCGGAACTGTTAACCAGTCAATCACAGGTCTTACACAAAGACAGACAACCACTCACATCTACAAGCAACTTAAGAGTCTTCAGTATACCAACTATCCACCATGCTATATGTTATATCAAGTCTTCAAAAAGACATTCATCATCCTTTTATCCAAACCACTTCTCCTCACAGGGGTCGCGGGTTGTGCTGGAGCCTCTCACAACTGTTTTCAGGGAGGAGACAGGGTACAACCTGAACTGGTTGTCAGTTGTCTGATTAAATTATGGTGCAGTCAGCATACACTCCATATGTAATCGGGACATTACCTGCAAGGTGTCTTCCTGTGCTCTCATCTTGGGCTCTCTGATATGACGAGGCCTTGGGTCACTCCACTGTACATCGTCACCTGAATGGGAGAGTCCAAGACAACATTTATTATTTATTACCATTTTTTGGGTATGTGAACACTTTGCAGAAGGTACTCGTATATTACATTATTTCATAATTAATGTCCAAGATCAATAATCTGTGGCACAGCTGTGCCAAAATCACAACAGCCGCATGTCAGATCAATTCTCATTAAATCTCAGAGGGCTGATGAATAATAAGTTAAATTGCTAAAGCCATAATAAAGATAATAAGCTACTTACCTTTAAATGCTCCTCTTCCTCTTCCACCTCGCCCTCGAAGTCCTGCCCCGGCAGGTCTCCTCCTCCCGTCAGTTCGTCTTGGCAATGTCCCACCTCCTGTCATTAGCTCTTCTGTGGGAGCCAGGGACCAATCGCTGAGCTCATCTCTGTGGTCTGACTCTGTCTCTGAAGCGTTGGATGCCTCCGAGTTGGTGCCTAGTGGGCAACGTGCAAGTCCATTTAAACTGATGCTACATTAATTTGCTTTCCTGTGATGACACTCTAAAAGTTTCTAATCAAGTACAATGTCAGTGAACCATGTAAAAGTACAAGACTCAAGTGGCAATGGAACAGCACCTGAGGCAAAAGCAGCACCACCTCCTCTTCGCCCTCGACCACCTCGTACTCCTCCTCCATAGGGTTTCCCTCCTCCTGTACCTCTGCCAAGGCCCGTTCCATTATCAAACACATAGCTTTTGTCTTTCAGATTTCGTGGGCCCGTCCCTCCAACACCGCCACCGCCTCCTATCTGTCTCAGCTGCTCATCAATCTGAAGACGCTCCAGACGAAGTTGGTCCACCTCCTGTATTTATGAAGAGAAATACTATTAAGATGCAACATTGAATAACATGTCGTTATATTTCCAGAACAACATGATCATTGCCAGGGTGTCATCTCATAAGATTGGTGTATGGTATCACGCAAACACTTTTTTCTTGTGTACCTTAAGGTAGTTGAGGTGATAGTCCAGCAGTACCGTTGCATTCGAGATGCTTTCCTTAGTCCCAACAAATACAAAGGGCACCATTCCCTATGGCAAAGATGGGCAAAATTGAAATTTTGGCAAAACTGTACACAACATTAGGACTCTTTGCATTAATGTGGGCTACAGTGGAAAAGGGTCATCTCTAATGGCCGGAACATTGGCAGTTTATAGTTCTGGACTCAACACTTATGTTTGCAGAAAAAAAACAAAAAAACAATGAAAACAGACTCACTAGTAATTTTAGGCAGGTTTTCTGATGTTTTTTTTGGCTGATTTTGGAACGCCCACATTTAGGTGCAAACTGGCATGAGTCCACTGATGACGGAGGGAGAAGACAAGTGCATTTGCCCAGTATGTGTCTGTCCTCATTTAGGTTGTTAGTTTTTCCGCAATATTACCCAATTTCAAGTGGTGATAATACTTGAAATAAAATCTATAAACGCTCTTGAATGCTCAAAATATCAAAAGGAATGAGAAGCGATGCCTAGTTCCCCATTCCGTGGAAGAAAGCAATGCGGGGTAACGTGTGCCAATTCATTTCCGCCTAATACACAGCATTAGTAAACGACTGTATATACCATGTATGTCAGACGCACTTAAAATGCAACATTGTGCCTTCTAATGCAATGCGCCCTACAGTATGTATGAATCAATGTCGGCTTTTGAGGTGGACTTTAATTCAAATTCCTTCCTTTTATGTGCACGTTCTTAGTCGCATCCAATTGCTAGCAGATGTCTAGGATTTTATCACACCAGAATTAGGAATACTTCTTGCTTTGTGTCCAAGAATCATAGGAAATGTAATCCTACTAGACGAATGATGCAGTTGCCATAGATCTAAACAGAGATCTAAACTGATTTTTTTTGCCGGCGTGTTGCCAATATTACAACTTGCAATGTGGGACAGGACCGGCGCAAGGTAAAAGACACAGCGAGCTTCCAAAGGTTGGATCATGGTGAGTGCATTGAGTTGTTTGCAACTGTTGAACTGTCACGAAAGATGGCATTTAGCAGTAGCCAAAGTTATCACAACGGCCGGTCACCAGATTGACTAGCGATGTTTAAACTTTTCTTTTCATCTGCCGGATGATCCCCTTCTCTTCTCCGCTTGAAGCAACCCCCGTGTAGTTACACGGCGAACATTCAAGAAAAAAAGGGAACAAATAAAGCCTTTTGTTTGTTTTTACATCAGTAGTAAGCAAAAGGTGATTTTCAGTCGTTATCCGTATGTGCAACAGCATGCTTCGGCCTTTTTTGCACATGCAAAGGTAAACGGTTTAAAAAACAAAAAGTTGTATGTCTGAAATGATTTGTGGGTTATATCAAGTATATACCCTGAAGTTTTCTTAATCACAACGCCCTAAATTTAATGTATACGATAACTTCATCACCGTGTCTTAAAACATTGAACTAATTGGACATCAAGTTTCTTTCTGACTCACATCATCCGTTGTTGATGCTGATGCTGCTCCCGCCACTGATGACGATGCCACCGAAGGCTTTTTGTCATTTTCTGGTTCAATACGGACCCGCACCACACCAGATTTATCAACCACTTCTTGGATCAGTTTACCACTCTTCCCAATCACTTTGCCTAAAGAGAAAAAGGTGAGTCATAATCACAATAGACATACTGCATACATCTCAGTAAATAAGAACATTCTTGGTAATCTAATCCATTTCAATATTGTCCACATTTTGCTTTGGATTGCTGAGCAATTGTCCAGTTCTTTTTCTCATTCGCATAAGTAGAAAGATGCTTCTGATATTGTCTCTGGTCCAGGAATGGCACGACATTAGAAGTGTGCCACTTTCCTTCAGACATCTATGCAGAGTAGTTTCAGCCTGCAGTTGGTTGAGCATGTTTTTTAAAACCACATTTTTTTCTTCCACTCAAGTTACTATTACTGTAATGCGTGGATGCATAAGTCTAAGAACAGTCAGCTTCTTAGGCACAAATGTTTTGTGGTTTGCCTTACTAGTGTAGGGTGACAATGGCTGTCTTCTGGACAACAGTCAAGTCAGCAGTCATCCATGATTATGGAAACTACTGTACCAGACTACACATCTTCAGTAAGTTAAACGTTTTCACATTTTTCTTCATTTTTTTTTTAAGTCAACAGTCAAGTTAAACAGTCACACCCCCAAATATTTGCAATTTGGCATTTTCAAATTCACCTATCGGCGAATTCTTTTGCAACCTATTCTGTTATTTGCTGAAAAAACTCATTTACTTTTTTTTTTTTAAATAATTGACAGCCATATAGTAGAATCTGCACATATGCAAATCTGCCGGTGCTGAATTGTGAGTATGCAGGGTCCACTGCATGTTTAAGTGAGCCGAAAGCTTTTATTAAGACATAGCTCGAGATTTACAACCATCCTGTGGCATCTCTAGGCAATTATAACCCTTTTTATTGGATTTTCGCTGTTTGTGCCAGAGTTTGGTCCCTAAAATATGCGAATAGCGAAGGTTCACTCACTATAAAAAATTGGTACACCACCAATTTAAGTTATTTGAAGTCTCAAGATACTTCCTGATCATGTCATACGACTTGCTAGGTCGCAGACTTTTAGAGTTCTGCACTTGATCCTGGCCCATGATTAACTGTGAGTCACATTTTGAATTCCCAAACTGCTTTTAAAAAAAACAAAAAAATCTGGTGGTACACCACCCCTCTGCCGTGTCACCACAGAGCTTATCCTATTGGTGGAGTGAATTTCTCACCTACTAAATTCCGGGGAACTTTGATGACATCTTCAGAGAACTCCAGGAAACTGCGCGCAATACGGACAGCTTCCTGGTCCTTAGATAAACACCAAAACAAACATTTGTTGGGAAGTGTTTTCTGAAGTGTATTAATGTACTGTGTGACTAAACTATTTTGAAACAACAAATATATCGAGGCCCTCAAACCCAAGGAACGATAGTGATGTTTCTGCACTTCACATGCTACAAAAGTGTATCCCTGCCTGCCTGTGTCAGGTCTCCCACTCAGGTACGCAATGATTTCCTCTTCACAAACTCATGTCTTGTATCTAGTTTATCTTTCTTTCTTGTTCATGTTAGGGTCCTTGATGGCTTTTGCTCATCATCGGGTGTGCGTGTGTGTATGCGTGCGCACGGGCATTCGTGTATGGGTGCACATGCGGTAACAGGTCAATCGCGGGAGGTTGGCTGCTTGAAAAGCAGATCTTCGGTGAAAAAATGTTGGGCACCCCTGATCTTAAGGGTCCATTGTAAAGCCTGTCTGCGATTGTTCGGTTTACTGTATGTCATATTAAAAGACCTGAGATGTATTAAATGTAATGTAATAGCTAATTAAAAGGGTATATGTAACCATCTATCACTAGGTCAACAGGAACAGTTTAGACTGTCATACCTCTCCATAAATATGGAAGGTGCATGTCTCTTCATCCAGGTCTATATTAGTGACTCCAGGGACTTTCCGGGCCTGCTGAATGTTGGCCCCGTGAGTCCCGATGGCGAGCCCCATTAAATCATCACGTACTGCAAATTGTTCATGGAACCGTGATGCCAGCTGTCGGGAACTCTGCAAGCAACAATAAGGAAATAGGTCTGACTTGTAGTTTTGATGGACAAGAAGGATGCAATTAATGTTCGAACATGAAAGCTTCAGACCCTGTTTTAGTGTGTGAGTGTGTGTGTGCGCATCTGTACCTCCAGTTGTCTGCTGGCCTCTTCATTCCTCAGCATGAGAGAGAGTTTGGTGCGGAGGCTCCTGAAGTGCATGTCGCTCATCATGTTGGCCCGCTTCGCTGTGACCTCATTCACTGACTGTTAGAACAAATCAAAGCTTGGAATACGAGTAGATGCAGATATAAGTTGAATGTTTTATAAAGTGAAATACAATTCAAAGCTTCCACCATTGGAGTATATCCTGGCTGCTCTCACACACAAATATATGTGTGTGTGTGTGTGTGTGTGTGTGTGTGTATATATATATACATAAAATTTAAACATTTTATAAAAGCATCACGAACCAGGATGACCAGCTGCTTCTTCTCAGAGTCGTAGGTGACACTGAACGCTCCCACAGCCTTTTTGAAATCTTTGTGTGCCGATTCCTTGGAGCACCTGATAACATGGAGTCAACATTCATGTCATTATTAAACTCACACTCTTTGAAAATGCGCGTGTGCCATCTTTATTACATTGTTTCGGGCACAATCATTGTTAATCAATCCTCTCCACTGGCAGTAATTTTCGAAATTAAAGACATTCAATAAAACTCCTTGTGACAATGTGTGTAATGGGGTGAGTGACTGAATTCGATTTCAAATATGTTCTCTAAGCAACAATGAACTGCAGTATTGTACAATATACAATGCCCTTAAAAAGCATTTGCCTCCTTCCTGATTTCAGTTTCTTTCTTGTAGTTGCAGCTTCTAAATAAATGGCCCTATGTGAAAACTTAAGTTTTTTTTTTTTTTAGCCCCAGGTGCACATGTTCGTGTGTTTCTGGTTGTTCTCCTGCTGCATAAGCCAACAAATTGAGGACACAAACTGACAGTGACACGTTGAACTGCAGGAATCTTTGGAATGCAGTAGACTTCATTTTTACATTCGTCACAGTTTCATTCCATGAATCATGTTGTCCAGCCCGAGATTATGACACTGCCATCACCATGTTCGATAGATGGCATGATGTTCTTTGTGTCAAATGTGACCGGGCAAAAGGAGTCAGAAGTGCATTTCGAGATCAGTGTCAATAATCGGTACAGTAGGTTTTGTCTCTCTTTCATCAATTTAAATTGTCATGAAATTTTTCATGAAATAAGACATTGTGAAGTGGTCAAAAATCAGCTTTTCTCAAGGTACACCACGTCGAAACATAACAAGCAAAACAATCTCATGACCTTGCTATGGTCGTAGATATCCACAACATACGGACATCAGTATTTGCATGCATTTGGCTTGACGCGTTTCATTGTTTCAGTGCTAAGGTCCGCCACACAGGGCACAATGCTTCTGAAACCAACTTGGATTGACAGGTACTATTTAAGTATTTTCATGATTCAAGAAATCTGTCTGCCCCCCCCCACCCCAAATGAATAAAATCCACATTTACAATGTGTATTTTAATAATTTTTTTTCTTGGTGAGCCAATCAGAAACACTGAAGCGTGCAAAATGTGCATAATGCATTCTAGTCAGGGCACAAATACTTCTTCAAGGCATTGTATACAGCAGTCTTACATTTGCCGTAGATCATCAGGAACATCCAGTCTGATCTTGAGGAAGGTAGTTTTGGTGGCTGGTTTGTTGGGATTGATCGGCCGTAACCGCTCCAGCGTCACAATTTCGTTTAATGTCGCATCACATGCGGCATACTCTATAACGTAAAACTACACACACAAAACAACAAAAAATATATCAACAAGGACCAATGAAGAGAAGGACTATAGCTATTAAACAGCCATCAAAAGGATATATTTGAATAACATTTGAATGCAGCTGACAAATGTAAAATGCTTACATGAACCAATAAACGTGAATGCTCACATTGCAGGCATCATAAAGTATCATAGTGTGTATCATCCAGTATGTATCAAGTATCATGAAATGTTTTCAAACAGTTATTCTTTTAAATGAGTAACTAACAGATTTGGTTCATCTCCAGTGGCTGTAAGTTTCACAGCCATTGATCAGCAAATGGGAGTTCATTACAATACAATACAATACATGCTGATTTATATAGCGCCTTCACAACATAATTCGACAATTGCTCGGACATTGATCAGCGCTTTAAAGGTAATCTTAAAGGTCTGATTTGAATCAACCTTCAGCCGCCCAATAATTTATGTTGCAGCCTTTAGTCAGTAATCTCCTCAAACTGAGTGAACAATGACTGAATCGGAAAATCGTTTTTTGATTTTAAAGATGCAAGTGCATTGAATGAAATCATTCCATTTCAAAATATGCCACGATACATATTGAATCTAGTGCAGTTGTATAATTTACCGGTAATTGTGCAGTGCACTTTAACTTCTACTTATTGATTAATCGACAACTCATTGATTGTCAAATGAATCAAAAATTATCTTTGATAATTGATGAACCATTTCAATCCCTTTTTTAAATTTAAAATTGTCCAAATGATTGGAATCTCAGCTTCTCAACAGAAATAGATTATTTCATATCATAAACTTTATTGCCCCTAAATTTTCCATGGAGACCACTGGTTCTGCAGTTTACAGTCGGCAACATCAACTATCAATTTGAAATAATGTCCTGATTTGGAATAAAGGAATAAAAATTTAATAAACTACTTTTTAAATCAGAATCATCGATGAACGAACAGATTAATCTAAAACTACCGTTAGTGGCAGCCCTGCTTCTTTTACTACGTGAAATGATCCGAAACTTTGGACCTTCTTTTACACACAATTTCCTCCCGGTTCGTGCAGTACTGCTGTGCACTAACAGGCCATGTAGAAAAATAACAACATCAAAACACTAAAGATTTCGCAAATAATCCACAATATAAATCAGATAGAACAAATCGGCAATACTGTATTGTGAAGCCACAAAATGTGAACCACGATAAAGAGAAGGATGACAGCTGGTACAGACTTAAGCTACCCGCAACCCAGATGAGGAAAGCAGTTCCTTGATATTCCAGACAGTATTTCACCAAGATCGGAGGGACATACTGTATAAACACTCCTTGTGGGGTCACCTACCTGAGGTAAACTGTATACATTTTGCAAACCAAAAATTACATTTTTGTACTTCTTGTAATAACCCCATAAACCTTGAGAAAATGTCCTTTAAAATGCTATTTATGCTATTTATGCATTTATTTATTTTTGGTGCATTATCATGGTGCAGCAATCTTCCTATTAAATTGAATATTTATTTATTTATGTCAGGTTATTGCTGTGCAGGTCAGTAAAATAGATGGCTCGAGGTTAAGGTTTTTTTCTTTTTGTACCTAAACAACCACCCCCAAAAATCATGTAGCACAAACCACTTAGCCATGCTCTGGTTCGTTCTCTTTTGAAGTTGTAAATAGCACAGATAACGCAGATGATTTAGAATCCATTAAAAAACTTCCTAACTGAAATAAAAGGTGAAATGCCGGTCAAATGCACATTGTAAATCAATAGAATTGCTCAGTGTACTTCTCCTGGTCTCGCTACCGTTAATAAAAAAGGGACATGCAAGTCCCGCCCACTAAACAGTGCAAGTCCCGCCCACTAGACAGTGCCAATGGCATATTGTAAACGGAAAGCGAAGCCGAAATACAGACACAAAAGTGAAATTGTTTGGACTGAGCCCTACCTCTCCTTTGACCATGCGAACCTTAGCCAGCCACCATCCACATGGCTCCTTGTCATTCGCTCTCGAATACACCTGCCAAAACCCACACAGTAAACAAGACCCATCACAGACCTAAACAAAACATACATTCATTCGTAAACAAATAAATAAAAAAAATAAATAATCATGTGCAATTGGTTAAACTGAAAAATTGAATCATTATCTCCGTTTTTTTTATTCCATTTAGATGTTTGGCAAACATTAAATCACAAAGAATCCTACCTCAACCTCATCACTCTCATTTATCTCTTTACAGAACCCTGCTGGAGGAGGAAATCGCACATCCTGGAATGGGATCTGGCGCTCTGGCTGCCAACTAGTATGGAAGAACACATTTATTTGATCATTGGCTGCATTAATCCCAACTGCATACCATATATTGTTCTATTTTATAATGTACTATAGTTTGCCAATACTGTCACTTGACTCACTTGTTTTCAAATGCAACTGTGATGGAGCCTTCATGGACATCCTTCACAAATGCCTAAAAGAAGCAAAAGATATTACAGGAAACACAGAAAGTTATAATTCTGGTGGCAAACTTAACGGTTTTTTGTGCACCCAAACTGATAAAATCTGTTTAGACTGTATGGCTCACTCTCAAATTCTAAACACTCTGGATTTGGACATATCAAATGTTCAAAGTAGGACATGTCATGCCCTGGAGGATACCAGACAAAGTGGCTTCTCTCTGGGTTGCACAAGTCTGACAAACTGAGTAACAGATGCAAGGAGATCCAAAAAATTCCCTATGATTAGAGATAAACTACAATTAGTACCTTGACCTAGGCTGTTAATTGGCCAATGTCTAGTACACAAAGTGTACAAAAATGTTGTTCTGAAAGAAAAAACCACAGTGGCCACTGAAATAATGTGTATTTGACCTAAGTAATCATAAATTTAAAAAAAAAAGATCATGAAAATTAACCAATGAAAATCTACAAAATTATATTTAAAAAACAAACATGAAATAGGATTAGACAAAAATGATGGTGCCCTGAGAAACGATTGAAAATAATTTGACCACAATGATAAGTTGAACGAAGGTGTGTCAACTAATTAGCATCATACGTGCTTCAAAAGAACCCCGACTGTAATGTTTTCTCTATACCAGGGGTTCCAAACTTTTTTGACCCAAGATCTCGTTTTCAAGTAAACAAACTCTCACAATTCACCCGTTATCGCATGTGCACGCATACACGCACACCCATGCATGCCATGATGAGCAATAGCCACAACGGACCCTAATATGAACGAAATCAAAAAAATAAAGTGGACATAGGAGTTTGTGACTTCGTAAAAAATGAATCACTGCCTAATTTAGTAGAGACCTAATATGGGACGCATGCAGTTGCACGTGTTTGCAGCGTGTTAATTGCAGTAGGAACATCACTATTGTAGTTCATATGTACCGTTTTAAAATGCTTCTCCTGGACCTTTATGCTCCCATTCTTCGCTAGTGCCTTCGTGAATTGGAAATGTAAAAAACTTTGAACGATGAAAAAAAAAAGCTCTGACCACAAGCTGCAATTTCAGACTGCTAACAACTTCCGGTGATGCAGGTCATGCGCTAACGTAGGTTAAAGGTGACCTGCCTTTTTATTTTATAAATACTTTTTTGTAAAAATGAAACTGATAGTATGCTGAGGGTACAGTGTACACAAACACAAAAACATAATATTAATAACACACACACACACACAGAATTAATTTAAAGGTGAACCCCATTGTCAAGGTATAGTGTCAAATCACACCATCTGTTGCATGGGAGATTACCAAAGAGGACACCCCTGTTTAAAATAAATCATAAAAATGAGAGACTCCAATTTGGCAAACTGCATGTTGACAAAGCTACACAAAAAATGTCCTATAAACAAACTAGACAAAACAAACTTTTTAGGCAAGGGACATGAGCTCAACGTTAA
Source organism: Hippocampus comes (assembly GCF_001891065.2). NCBI lineage: Eukaryota > Metazoa > Chordata > Actinopteri > Syngnathiformes > Syngnathidae > Hippocampus > Hippocampus comes. Next base: position 4,900,250 of record NW_017805744.1, read on the forward strand.
CAGATACAAAAATGAAGCATATCAAGAAGAGCTGACCGTCCCTACTGTGAAACATGGAGGAGGCTTTGTCATTATCTGGGACTATTCTAACGTGGCCTTCTATGAGCCCTGATCTAAATCCTTTTGAACATCTGTGTGGAAGCACCCTTCAAACCTGAGACAAGTGGAGCAGTTTGCTCATGAAGAATGGACCAAAATACCTGCTGAGAGGTGCAGAAACCTCATTGAAAGTTACAAAACTTGTTTGATCGCAGCACTTGCCTCAATAGGCTCCGCACCTAAAGACTAAGTGTACCATCTGTTACAAGAGTGTTGAAATCAATCAATATATAAAGATATTATGTTGAACCAAAATTCAAATTGAGCAAGGTATGATTTTCATTGGTTCATTTTCAGATCGTTTTTTTAATTATTATTATTACTTTTGTCAGATTCTTGTTTTTTATGTGGCCACTGTGGGTTTTTCATTCATTAAAAAAGGTAGACCAATAATTTTGTCGACGAGTGTACAAACACCACACAGTTGATTTGAAACATGAAAAACTCGACTCTGAGGGTGACGTACGTACAATTGTTTTAAATAAAAGTAACCGATAAGGTATATCATAAATGACCACTGAAAAGACAAAATTTAAAACCCCTTTCAGGACACCACATTTAAACTTGCGTACTTTTGAATTAATTAATATCGAACACTCGCGTTACGTTCGCAACGTGCCAGGATGGTCATATTACCACTCAACAGCTGTGACCATATTAACAGGTACCACTTTAAACCAAACACCGATGAACTCTAATTGATGTCAATAAAAGACGTATGCCAATTAACATAACTCATATTAGAACGTTAGCAATGAACGGCCGATCAACGACTACTGCTTCACCGATATCACCATACATTAAGTTCATTTCAGCAACGCCACTGTTTCGACTGGTAGTGCTTCAGTACTGCCAAGGTATGATCCACCACACATATGTTGTCAGCACAGATCTCGAATCACCACGCTCTTCGCTTTGTTTTCAGCCTTTCTGCTTCTCCGTCCAAGCCGGCGGAGGGTGGAGAAGTGCACGGAGGCCGAAACAGGTACCTCAATCAATGCTAGTACGGCTGGGGAATTGCTTCCAAGCTTACTTGGCTTGTATACTTGACGTGTAAGCGTCGCATGTTGATTTGCACAGAGAGAGAACAAAAAACAACCTACCTTATAAAAGGCGCCACTTGTTCCCCTCACTTCCACTAGTAATTCATCCATGACGCAAGTTACAACAGCTCGCTAGCCTGCTAGCTAACCACCGTTAGCGATGCGAGTAGCTAGCTAGCTGGCTAGCCTGACGCTAGCCAAGGCACTGTTCTTGCTAGCTGAAATCGGTTGCCAGTAGGATGCAAGACGAGGGGTGCAAATAAATATTTGGAACCGTAGCACGATCCCTTGTGCTGCAAGGTCGATAAATCTCTATTTGATGTGATGCGAGTATTAAAATTTGGATTTCAGATGAATCAAAGTCGAAGCATGAAGACCGCGGCGGGCTTTGCTCGTAGTAGGTAGTTAATGTTGTGTGATTAGTGGTCAGGCAGCTACTACTGCTTGCATCTATGTATGTGACGTCTCCGGTTTCTTCCTCGACTGAGCTCAGAGGCTGCTCACATTCAGGAAAGGCTGGTGCTGCTGTCCTTAGGTTACTCATAAGAATACCAGATCCACCCAGATTTAGGTAATGAAAATGAATGACAATTCAATGATCAGATTAATTATATCATAAAAATAATTGAATCATCGCGACCACATCTTGATTATCATAGATTTGTTTGCACCTCCCCTACATTTTTCACTTGCAACACGATTCATACTAGACCTTTTATTATTATTATTAGTAGTAGTAGTAGTAGTAGTAGTATTGTATGTCTCGTACGGCATAGATTTTTTGTGAAACGAAATGTCCTCAATTTTGCGGACGTCCACCACCAACCTGGGAGATTAGCACCGAGGATAGCGACCCCTTTTTTCTCCAAGACGTAATCAATATTTCTAGCAGGCAACTCTTAGGTTAATTTATTTAGGAAACTTTACCCTATACTGTATTAGGAAGGACAGAGAGACCCTATTAAAAAAATTAATCATTGCTCTTGGAATCCTTCTCAGATTCAAATGTTTGTTTTTGCTTTCTCTTCCTGTTTGTACTTCGATATAGCACAGATGATAGGCAAATATCCCGATTTTTACTGACAAAATCCTTCAGCCATTCCACACACTTTTTTCTTTATGGATGGCTGTTAAGTTTCTTATTAGTAGTTCAACTGGATCATTTTTTACAAAACATTTTGTCGAATCCTGAGAATGATTTCCCTCACATCTCTGATGCTCTCGTACACCCCGCATCTGCACCATCCATTAATGGACACTTTGGACACTGCCAAGCTGCCGCAAACTATATGTTTGGAAATAAAAAGGAGAACAAGCAGACATTAGAAATCGAAGGCAAAAAGTACTAACTGTAACATACAATCCAGGCACTGACTTGAATATGAGACCGATAGCCATCCATCCATGATCTGAACCACTTTAATCTCACGAGGGTCGCAGCCGTGATGGAACCTATCCCACTTGACTTCGGGCAGCAGGCGGAGTACACCCTGAACTGGTTGCCAGCCAATCGCAGAGTACACATAGACAAACAAGCATTCGCACACACAATCACACAGCATTTCATCAACCTCTCATGAATATTTGTGGAAAGTGGTCCCTGGAGAAAACCCACGCAGGCATGGGGAGAACATGCAAACCCCACACAAGAAGGCCGTGGCCTGGAATCGAACCCATGACCTCTGCACTAAAATGAGTGAGAACAAACATAAAGTTATGGCAGGGAACTACTGATGAAAACTGATACAAAATCAGCATATCGATATCATCCTTGAAATGTGAAATTAAATATATAGGAGGAAAACTATAAATAGAAAAAACTGACTTGCTTCCCTGCATGTAAGAGGTTCATGCAGTAAATTTATTGCGAGGTCCACGTTTTGTTCAACACTAAAACAGACACATGACTGAAAATTCAATACATTTTAGAAAAAAGTTCAATGTGAAATACACGGAAATGGTGTTTAATGGAAAAAGATTCCATATATTGGAGCACGTAGATAAAGAAATACGTTGTGCCATGTCGAATGAACTGGATGGATGTCGCTTGATCCAGAGTTAGTACTTTTACCATAGTTTTCTTCATCCATCTGACAAAATTTCCTGCAAAAATATATTTATAGCCCGAAAAAAACAATGTTGTATAATAAAATAAGACACATAACTCTTTTAAGACTTTTGTTACAAGTGCAACGCCATGTCTGTCCTTTAATCCAGCCTGTGCAGCAGCATGGTGCCATGTCTGATGCACCATACGTTTCATACATACATACATATATAGAGAGAGAGAGAGAGAGAGAGAGAGAGAGAGAGAGAGAGAGAGAGAGAGAGAGAGAGAGAGAGAGAGAGAGAGAGAGAGAGATATCATAATACAGGTTAGAGAATAAAAGCAGAAACTGCTGTGCGCGCACACACACTCATATATACAGTATATATACTGTATATAAAAGTGCTTTGTTACAGCTGCAGCTGTTGTGAAAGCGCTAGATAAATCAGGATGTATTGTGTGTGTGTGTGTGTGTGTGTATATATAT
>NW_017805744.1:4903963-4938049 GCF_001891065.2 Hippocampus comes
TATATATATATATGAGGACACTTTATGTCGGTGATATTTTATATGTGCAAGCTTTATTTACAGTTAACTTATGTATTTTTGTAGTTATGTCTTTTTATTTATAGTTAGTTATTCATAGTTCGACACACACCACTACAAATGGAATTCCAAAGTTTAATTAATCAGACACTGGTGGCACAGCACTCTGTTTCGAGTCTGTTTTAGTTTCCTGGGGGGAAAAAATATTTCACAGGGGGTAAATCATTGAAAAAAGGTTGCAAACTGCTGCTCTACTCTGCCAGCCAATGTTTGGGTGGAATCACCCTCATTAATATTTCTTATTCAACTTGTAAGTTGTCACAATGGTTGTGGAGGCACCTCGAAGGCCAGGCCACTGCCACTTTTAGCATTCTTGGCTCGGATGTGCATCCACAGTGCCTTCGAGGATAAAATCTGCACTTGGGTTTCCACACCAACACTCCATGCTCTCAATAAAGTGCCATGAGAGTACAATGAGCTGGATGAATGAGAATATTTACAGGCACTCGTCATTCATTCATCTTTTTGAATATATATATATATATATATATATATATATATATAATTTGATACAGCTCATTACGCTCTACATTGCTTGGAGCCTCAAGTCAGAGTCGTCTTACAACGCGCAACTACCGTACATGATGTCTGAGCACATTAAAAACTGAAAAACAACAAACATGAAGCTACACGTAGTATGAAGAAGAGCCGGCATGGCAGAAGTCAGGCGGTTTACTCAGTTTATCATTTAGACCATCATCTTGGAGGATTTACTCAAATGCTCATTGATCTGAATGATCTCCATATGAACCACAGCACTGTGTCCCTTGACCCATCAATTACTGTGGAAGCTCTCTCAATGTCAAGCATATTACGGTAAATGTCTGTGGACCGTAAATAGCGATCATCACTTTTTTAACCTGGTCGAGAGTTTTCCAACTGTCTTCGAGGTAAATGGCGGCAATGATACAAATGTAGAGTACATGAACTTGAGAGAAAGGGATAACAATGTAAGAATGACTGTGCCTGACCAAAAGTCACATTGCATTTTGGTGTCCTTGCATTTGTATGAAGGCAAAATGGGAAAAGCCACTGCACCAGGGAAAGCAGGAGAAGGATATTAGACTGTATATATACAGCATGTCAAACAGGAGAACGCATTTCCCCTCTGGTTAAGAAGCAACAATTCTATAAATGTTTAGTTTTTGTTTTTTTACCTGGTGTGTTCCACACCTTTACTGTGTCTGAGATGTGTGGCATTTCCCCTCTATTCATTTGTTCACAGTGATTTGACCCAAGTCATTTTTTTGAAACATCAAAATGATACAAACCCTGATCCGATCTGTAGTTTCTGTACTCCTGTCGGCTGACTGGTTCATCAATCTCGGAGATGCAATTCTTAAGGCAAAGGTAATATGATGAGCATGGCAAATTCTGTTTGTTCTGATCAAAATAATATCGGAAACAACGTGTTAAGAACACTCACAGTTATAAAGCACACTGTGCTGGGTCTTTAAACAGCCTTTCATCAAGTCATTTTGACTAGTCTTAACAAAGTTAACACACCCTACTCAGTCATATAGTGGCCAGGGGTTTAATTACTCAACTTCATAGATGAAAGCCTATTAATGGTAAGGCTGTGATTTGGGGGAGGCCTTTATTTGTACAAATGGTTTTAATTACCGGTAATCATATTCTATATTTAAATGAGTTCACAAACAAATAATGATGCTTGATGAAATCATTTGCACGACAATACTTTATAAATGGACTGTATATTCTATATGGCATTGTATTGTTCTATATGTTAGAGCATCATACTTTTTTTCTTCTTTCTCCAGTACAGTGCGCTTTTGTTAGCAGACATAAGCACATTCTTTTGTTTTTTTCCCCCCGCCCGCCATCCCTAATTCTTTCCTCCGGCAAATACTTTCTCTTTTAACTCCACTATTGGCTTCACATCGAGGCACCTGTTCCGAGTGGAGGCCACTGCTTAGCAATACCTTATAACAGGGGCCCCCAACCTTTTTTGCCCCACGGACCGGTTTATGTCAGACAATATTTTCAGGGACCGGCATTTAAGGTGTGGCGGAAATAATACAACAAAATAATATGGTATGAGCTGCATGAAAACTGTGGTGTTTTCGAAATATAATAATAAACACAAGGAGCGTCTAATCTGGCCGCAACACTCCGGTCGCTATGGCAATGTTTAATGCCTTCAAAATACGATACAACGCAAATTCAAAGTGCATGAAAATGACGACTCACCACAGCACCGAGCTTGATTTTCTGCAACCAGACGGTCCCATCTCGGGGTAATAGGAGAGACAATGACACCTCAAGTGTGTGGTTTATGTCCAGTCTACTTCGTAATTTTGTTTTCGTCGCCGTTGCTGCATAATTCCCCCCCGCCTCACACAGGTAGGATGTCGGAAATAGCAACAGTGCTATTGTGGCGATCTCAGAGTATTCAGCCATAACTTTAATCCAGTTGTCTCGAACGTACTTTTAAGGCCGCCGTCATTTGCGATCTCCAGCAGTTTTTTTTTACTCATTTTGCGAGCTCCGGTGTTTGTTTTTAGCCTAATTGGTCACGTTCCGAAGAAGCGTGGCTTGACGTGTGTCAAGCTGGACACAGACGGATGTAACGGAGAATCCGGTAAGTTTTCAAAATAAAACATCTTTCGTATTCCGAAATAATTAAAACGGAATTAAGGCAAGTTCTTTCTGTGCGGCCCGGTACCAAATGTCCGGCGGACCGGTACCGGTCCGCGGACCGGCGGTTGGGGACCCCTGCCTTATAAAATACCTTATACGGTTCATCAAAAGTGAAACAATGCAGACTCATTTCAGAACTCATAATCACTGTGTAACCTCAATGTTTATCTTTCCTTCGATACATCATGAGCACATTTTTCTTCTGTCCTTGTGCTGAAGTCCAGGGCCTCTCTTTCTGTTCCGTAGGACATGTTGCTTTCATTGTCAGTCAGAAGCATCATCTTGCTCCTGAACCGGTAAAAATACATTAAGACTCTTGTTTTACACCCCCATCCTCACTCTCCTCCACCTCCATGCCGTACACCGTTATTCTGATGCAGCATATTCTCTCCGATTACTCCGACCAATTGCATTTTTTCCTCAACAAAGACAATTACTCTTTGTCTCAGTCTCCTGTGTGAGTCGCACTCTCCCGTCCTCCCGTTCCACGTCCCTGTAGAGAAGGGATTTTTGGGCTTTCAGTCGACAGGCCAGTGACATGAAGATTGAGTCCACATTCTGACTCTCTCGTGGGTCCTTTGCAGATGTTTCGAACAGCAGCATGTTGTGGGAGTCTGCGTACTTCAGCGCCATGTTGGACGGCACCTGGAGAAGTGATTATTATGACTCATTAGCTCATTTTCCTTACTCCCTTATTGCTTGTCCTCGTTAGGGTCACGGGTGAGCTGCAACATATTCATGGGGACTTTGGGTGAGAGGTGGGGACACCCTCGCCTACGATGCATGTTTCTTTTTATTTATTTATTGTAATGAGGGATGAATTTGGAAGAAGGTATTGCTAAGTAGTCAATTATTATGTTTTTAGATGTTGTTTCTAATGGACAAATCTCTCATACTGAACAGATTAATTCTGCCGAGAGTTGCCATCGAGGTCTGAGACTCGTATGTTGTTTGTTTGTAGACTGAAAACAAGTTTCGACAATTAATTGACTACAGCATTCAATTATTCTTCCCATTTTCATCTTCTGCCCTCGGTTGTCGGGACTGCTTCAGTCTACTGACCTGTACTTGGTCCACTAAGTCACACTTGTTCCCCACTAGTACTCGAGGTACTGATGCTGAAACTCGATGACCGTTGCATTCCTGCAATAAAAGGAAACACTTGATTCAGTAAAATTAAAATGTCCAAGCAAATTCGAAAAAAAAAAAAAAGAACTTTTTTTTAAAAATTGTCATCAATGTCCAACTCAGATTAATAATTTGAATTATTGGCAGGAGAGCAATGAAAAAGCGAACATCCAAACAACCCTCCAGAGTCTAGCAGTAGCTTTGGAGATAACACTAGAAGCTTGAAGGAAGAGGATAAATGGCTGTGAACAAATTATACAAGTTGTTTAACTCACCTCTATCCATGTTTGCAGATTGCGGAAGGAAGCCATTTTGGTGACATCATAAACAAAGACTACTGCGTGGACATTACGGTAGTAGTGTTCCACCATGGATTTACGAAATCGCTCCTGGCCAGCTGTGTCCCATACCTGCACCTGAAGATGAGATAAGTCTTTTTTCAGATGAAAATATTAAACAATAAATGTGTGGTTCTCACTATTAATTCAATAACCAGAGAGAATTTTGAGAAAAACAGCCTTTATTTGCATCGACTCAACTTGCAGATATTTCACGAACAGCCCTGCAAAACATTATTTTGTGGTCTCTCCAAAACCTCACGCACACGCGCTCTAAGAAAACACGACTTAACAGCCAGAATATCCTGTCTCTGTATTTATTAACCAAAACCGACATGAATTAGCAGTGTCAATTTTGGTTGCCATAGTGACAAAGGATTCTGACCAATAACATCACAGCATATAGCTGACGGTGCAAAACTTCTGAATGCATATATTTTATGATGAACAGGAAAGCCTGTTCAAGGGACAAAAAACAATGAACAAATCATGCTTTAATTGTTAACCATGAAAGCTAGAATGCATGGTCAAAGGAACCGCAATGTGTCTGATCATCCACCCTCTGTGTTTGTTTTCGAGTATAAAGTATGTTTCATAAGTAGAAAAACATAAGGATCCAATATTATGTTCACATCAAATTAAAGTAACTTAACAAAATTGGAATATGTTGTATGCGCCCCCACAAGTCTAAACTGATATGGCGTTTGTGGGCTATGAAGTAAGCAGCAAAATCCACTTGTTTTTCTCCATCTCATGCGGCTGCCATTTTGCCACTTGCTGTCGACTGAAAAAGACATCACAGTTGCCCAGGGCTCAGATAACAACCAATCACAGCCAACCAGTTTTCTGGATCTGATCGTGTGGCATTCGCAAGCGGAAACCTTAACACTGGCCCTTTGGCACTGCAATGTCATTTTCATCAGACACGAGCAGAATTATCTAGTAAAAAAAATAAAAAACCTTGTACAGGTGCCCAGACATTTTTAATGTCGCAGATTTCCAAAATGTGAGCGGTACAGCAGTGTGAGTCATTCTGAACAGTCTCAGGATGGGTGTGGGAGTTGTTTTCACTGGGACCAGAATGGGCTAGATTATACAAAAAAAAAATTAACTATGGTCCAAGACTGGGACGGGATTTTTCTGTGAGAGTGGGATGGCACGGAGTGAAAATCCACTCCCCTGTCTCTTCTTCATCCTACATCTATTGACATATCTGTTGTGAAGACCTAAAACATTAATTTGGAAGTTAATGGCTGCAATATAGATTGAATATCCACAAATTCATTGCATACAGTAATCTGAATTTTCGATACAAATCCTATGAAGGCTCTCAACATAGTCCAACGCTTGTTTTAGTGTCCCATTGAAGTCACAACTTTTAAAAATTGAAATCATCAGCAAGACTGAAGATACCAATTGTGTCTACCTTGGCTGGGGTATAATTGATTCTGCATCTTAGATTTAATCACTCAAGTGCACTATACATAGAAAAAATTGATGCCCATGTCAGGTATCGCCAATGCCAAGATAAACATTTTGCTTAGCGTATCCAACCATCCATTTGCAGTAATGCGAACACTGTCCAGGGTCCAGGGTCACACAGCCTATCTCAGGTGACTTCAGGCAAAATTTAGAGTGGACTTGACCTGCGCTTGTCACTCGTCAATCACAGGCAAGGCAGCTTTATTTATATAGCACTTTTCATACACAAGCCAAGACTCCCTGTGAGAAGAGTTATTTTACTCAATGGTACCTTTCCTGGTTAGATAAAAATTAAAAAAAAAATACATTTGCCAACACAAATATTTGTCACTCACATATGTCAGTTTAAACAGAGGCCCTAAGAGGAAGTGATCTTTACTTCTTTCTCTGAACAGAGCAGGTGTTTTTGAATGTTACAATAAATGTTTCATAGCACTCAATATAGTTCTGTTAGAATAAAAACAATGCTGATTTATTTCCTATTTCCATTTGAAAGAAGAAAACCAGCTGTTTATTATTAGAGAATGAATTCTGCTTACAAAATCAAACGTCCACCTCACAGTGCAGAGGTGCAAAGGTTTGATTCCGCTTTATCCTCACAAGGGTCATGGGTGAGCTGGCACCTTTCCCAGCTGACTTTGGGCAGTAGGCAGGGTACACGTTGACCTGGGTGCCAGCCAGTCGCAGGGCACGCATTGACAAACAAATATTTGCACGCCTAATCATACTTCCGTACAGTTAAGTACTTACCATTGTAAAATAACATAAATTACAAATTTCTGTCATCCACTTTTTACATAACTTTCAAATTGATTGGCATTGCATCTTCAAATTTGAAGTATCATTTCTTTAAAATGTTTACTAATTAATGTTGCAACCGTTAGCTAGATACAACCCCCCCCAAAAAAAAAAATAAATCACAAATATTTTGCACCTCTGATACCAGAACACCAATATGCCACACAGCAAAACCAGTGACACAACGTGAAGGAAATGAGATGGCTGACTGAACAACTCAAAGTGTATTAAATAAAAAGATGGGTGATGATTGCTGATCAAGTGTTTCCAAGTTTTTGTTTTTCGTTCACGTTATGTTCACAAATCTCTTCTATTGTGTGGTTAACATGTTATTAAATATATTAACACATTTTGAGACTGACTGAAATGTATGGTTGAAGAAACACATTTGTTGTCATCATTTGCGGACCCCTTAAGAAAGCCTTGGCCACCCCAAGGTGAAAAGTCTAGCTCCGTCACTGAACAAGAGAAATGGGAGGTAAAGTGAGTGATCATCAGCTTGCTTTGTCCAACACTCCAATAAACTGGCATGACAAACAAGAGGAAGAGGTTTTTCTACATTACATTGCTTAAAAATGTTTTCAGGAGCAACAAAATTCAAGATGAAGATCCCTCAATGATGTTGCCTTTATTAATTTAACCACAGGGGCAGCTATTAACCAATGCCAAACGATTACTATGAAGTCGTAATACCATTTTGGACATGAACGAACAGTCACTGTTGACTTAAACAATGAAGAAAAAAAGGGGAAATAAAAATCATCAATCATCTCTGAAATCGGTGAGTGATAAGCGGAGCTGTGGCATTTTATAGGCCTGCTCCATTAGAGGTGGAGGATGTGGATGAGGGGGAGGGAACAAGGAAACACCTCCAATTCCCATCCACGCAAGCTTCAATGTTACCTTGATCGTTTCTCCTTCAATTTCCACCGCTTTCTCCCTGAAGTCCACGCCGATGGTGGCCTCGGTGTTGTCCGGAAAGCTCCCCCCAGTGAAGCGGAAAGTGAGACACGTCTTCCCCACGTTGGAGTCCCCGATAACGATTATCTTAAAAATCCGCGTCTGAATGCTCAGTTCCAGGGAGGAGGTGCTCAGGTCCGCGGAGGACGTGAAGCTGGCGCCAGCGTCGTTGCTGCTACTGGCTCGGCTCCGGCTTCTGTAAACATCCATGGATGATGTCAGAATGGTGACATTGTCGTCTGCTCGGCTCGGCCGAGTCACCCTCCTTCCTCGGCTCTCCTCCTCGGGGGAATCGTTGGTCATTATGCCGGAGGAGGCGATGCGAAAATCGGGATGCTTGAGTGGAGAGTAGAGATGGACGAATGGGCGGATGGAGGCAAGGGAGGGGAAACGGAAGAGAATGGAGGAAAGAAGGAGGAGACTTTCATGTGCCCTACCAGCGAGATTCTCCGTCAGCTTGGAGACACATTTAAAAACACACGAGCGCACAAAGAGGACTTCGGGTACAAATCCAGCGGAATCCAACATTCTACAAGACGCTTAATAATAATAATTTCGATTGTACTGTCACATTTGTTCATTTTCACCTGTGTGCATTCGGGTGCAGAACCGCGCTATCATACTCAGAGATTTTTGTAATTGTTCATCCCTTTCATGCAACTCACCAAATGTCAAACCAAATTTAAAACACTTCTCAGCTACATTATACAGGAAACTACGACCACAAAACAAACAAAACAAATAAACCTATATGACAGTGCATAATGGGATTAATTGCGCTTGCTGCCCTTTAATACATTTTCCAGTGAGTGGAAACGTCGGCTACAATTGCCCTGCAAATCAAACAAATATGCACCATGCAGTTTCATTTTTGATGGATTTTTTTTTTACTCTGCAACCTAGTATTGGAGTGTGAATGCGCAAAGAGTTCTCACACAAGTCATGTGATCTGATTAGCTGCGTATCATCACATTCCATGAAGCGACGCGACCGTAATGCACAGGATTGCTGTGTTGTCACATTCCAGACCCGATTAAGACAAAGTGGTTTCGAATTCAGTACACCACTATGAGAAAATACATTTTATTAAAAGTGCATAGTACATGGTCAAAGGGTGTATTCAAAATACTTGCTTCTCTTTCAGATATACTGAGTATGGTGGCACAGAATACATCAGCACCTCAAAAAGCCAATAAGAATCCGAGAACGTACAATTAAGCTAATTTTTTTGTAGTAAATTATTTCTCGTCAGGTATCAAATCCAAAAAGATGTTCATGAGAAAGCCTATGTTCACTGATTTTGATCTGAGGTTTTAGTAGTCCTATTACGCTAGGTTATTGATTTCATGATGACCGACATTTATCTTTTATCTAATTGCATTCGTTACATATTAAAACATACCAAGAATGCAGAATGAAATTTGAAAGTAAATGCTGTTATAAGACAAAAACACCCGTCACTCAGCATTTACAAAAATATAGGCCTAAAAAATGTTGCCAGACGCTTAAGCTGCTTTGCCACCATTCTGACACACACTGCCAAATAGCGTCCCTTCTTTTTTGTTGAGATGACACTGTCTTTGTTGCACACACACACACACACACACACACACACACACACACACACACACACACACACACACACACACACACACGATTTGTGAACAGTCCCTCAGACAGACACAATCTCTTTTGCACAGACTCTTTCTTTCTCAAAGCGACAAACATAATCTTGTAACACACACTCACAGCAAACACACACGCAAATTGCAAAGAACAATCCTAACATTTTTGTCTGACAAAGCTCCCTTCTTCCTTGATCAAAGACTTATTTGTTGAAGTGAAACAGAGGGAGACATTCACATTCTGGTGAAAACTAACAGTGAAATTGAATACACATCTGGGTACAACACATCACTTTGATTTATTCAGCTCTTGTATTGGAAACACTAAGTCGTTGAAAAAAAGTGCTCAACGCCTAATAACCCAGCACACAATAGTGAGTGAAATGTATTTTTTACTTAATTACTGTGAAATCAGCACAACAAAAGTTTGGAAAAAAAAGTGATGTAATAATGGTGAAAATGATTTTGCCTGAAAAAACATCAGGCAAATAACATTTGAAATCATGATCACATATGATGTACGACAAATATAAGCATTGTAAAAAGTAAATGACACAGGTCTCACTGTCACATTTATTTGTTGTTACTGTTACAGCATACTAATAAACTCAAAGTCACTGTGAGTTAATTATTTAATGGTCAAATATGTGGACTTAATTTTGTACAAAATATATATTTTGGTTGTACCACATAAATTAACCTCCAAGTGGTGCTAAAGGAGAGGATAAGACGTTTTTGTAAGTCCCAACTGATTGATTGCTGATGCATATTAGCAGATCTCTGTATCATCCATTAGCAAATAGGTGTAAAACTGCACATTTAACTGAATTGGTGTTTAATAAAATATCTAAAATAATCGGCATGGTCATCGCCAAGTGTAACAGAAATCTGCCTGCAGTTGAAAGAACAGCCAAAATGAGTAAGTCTTCTCTTCTGTTGAGCAAAAATGACACCTCAAACACATCTAATAGAATTTAAGAGATACTGCAGTCTACATCATCATGGCATCATTGGAACCAAAGTAAGATAAGTAACATATACTAACCCCCTGCGATTGGCTGGTGACAAGTTCAGGGTGTACCCTGCCTACCACCTCAAAAGATGGCTGGGATAGGCTCCAGTACCTCTGCGGCTCTGGTGAGGATAAGCGGATTGGAAAATGGATGGATGGATATACCAACCCAAATTTCAATACATTTTGGATGTCTAAAAGGTTCATAAAAAACAGAATACAATGATTTTCAAATCATTTTCAACTTGTATTCAACTCTAAAGGCACGATGTTCAGAGCTTAGCACTGTAGAACATTGTTGTCTTTTTTGTTTGTTTGTTTTTGCAAGCATTCTCTCATTTTGAATTTGTTACCTGCAACATGTTCCAAAAAGGCTGCGACAGGGGCAACAAAAGACTGGGAAAGTTGAGGAATGCTCAAAAACACCTGTTAGGAACATTGCACAGGAGTACAGATTAATTGGAAACAAGTGAGTAGCATTATTGGGAATAAAAGGAGCATCCTTGAAAGGCTTAGTTGTTTATAAGCAAGGATGAGCTGAGATTCAGCACTTTGTGAACAACTAAGTCCAGATTTCAAATTGTTTTGAGAAATCATGTACGTCATGTCCTCTGGGCCAAAGTTGAAAAGGACCATATGGATCGTTCAAAAGCCAGCATCTGTGATTGAGTGTGTTAGTACCAAAAGCGTGGGTAACTTGTACATCTGAAGGCACTATTAATTCTGAAATATGTACAGTACGCTGTCATCCAGGCAATGTCTTTTTCCAGGGACATCTCTGCTGATTTCAGCAAGACAATCCCAAGCCATTCTCAGCATACTGGTAACTTTGTAGGATAAGATTGTGAGTACTACACTGGCCTGCCAGAAGTCCAGACCTGTTTCCCGAAAATATGAGAGCAGAGATCCTTGATTGTTGAGCAACTGTTGTATTACATCAAGCAAAAATTGGAAATAATTCCACCTACAAAGCCTTCACAATTAGTGTCCTCAGTTCCCAAGCGCTGAAAGAGTGTTGTTAAAAGGAAAGGTGATATAACACCGTGGTAAACATGTTCCTGTCACAGCTTTTTGGAATGTTTTGCATCAAATTCCAAATGACTGAATTAAAAAAAAAACTTTTATCATTTTGCACATTTAATACAGTTCACTGCGATGTCTTTTTAGTAGAGTCAACTGAATAACGGAAACTTGAAAAATTTGCAAACAATTATATTTTGTATTTATTTATATTTTACACAACGTCCAAATGTCAATTGGATTTGGGTTGGCGTTGAAAAACAACTTTGATACACATCGTAATCCGTAAAAGGAAATCTACTTCTATCCAAGTCAACCACTGGTTTTGTTTTTTGATTACGTTTTCCCAATAGTAATTTTGACAGAATAAGACAGTAAAAGTAGGACAAATACAAAAAAATTATAAATAAAAAAAAAAACTTAACCAAACTTTTTTTATTTTGCTTTGAGGATTGGACATATGGATGAACCCATAACAGGAATACTAGGACATTATTTTTACCATTTGAGGTAGTATGCCATCAAGGGAATGGCTGATGCGGTAGAATTAGAATGGCACAGCCAATCTTTGATCCTCCATAAACCAGGATTTAGCTTGCTAACTGACCAATAGACAGAAAAACAAATACATATACGATGCTCCATTAAGTTTTGTCCATTCATTAAGAGTTCTGCACTGTAAAAGTTATTGCTCACTAAAACATAGATTGAAAATTTAAAAACATGTACATAGACTAGCTTACTGGGCCCACTGAACATTGCTGTAAGTCTGTGCTGCTGTGAAAAAGATTTCACTGTCTCTCCTGAGAAAATGTATGTTTTGAAGGGAGTGTCCTTCCCGAGCATGTTGCAAATTAATGAATGTTGGAAAACACTATGGGTGGCTGCAACACATTAACACCCGTGCAGCAATTTTTTTTTTGCCCTTTCTGGCCGCCGGTGGTCAGTCCATGTCTGATTCTGGGGCACAACTCATTAATAGTGGTTAAAAGTGGTCTAGTGTCGCCACCGGGCATTACCTAGAAAGGCCATATTTGAACAAAGCGATTATTACTTGAAGAAAAAATATCAAGAATTAAGCTGCTTCCAGTTAGAGTGGCTTGTCTCTCTGGCATCCTTAATGTAGAATAGTACAGTAACTTCATTATGGGCAAATCCTGACCCAGCTTTGGGTACTGGGAGTGTTTGTTAAGGCCATGGTCCCAGAATAGGAAATGTGTCAACGTGTCCCTCAGCTAACTTGAAGGTAAGTAGATTTAAAATCTGTTCCAAGAGCGTTTTTAGCATTGCATTTGTAGATACCAGAGTTCATGAGCACTGGACTCCGTATGACCAGGCTACCCTCCTCTGTCATGTGGATCCCTCCTTGAACTATGTAGCGGTTATGTGGAACTAGCGTCGTACGGCCAGGTAAAGTCCAGGAGATTTCCGGCTTGGGTACACCTGTAGCAATACAATTTAACTTAACAGGTGATCCCCGGTTCACTCTGGTGATGGAGGGCAGCATACTGGTGATGTGTGGTGGATAAACCATTACTGTGATAGGGTATGACAATGTTGATGTGCCAAAAGAGTTGGAGGCTTTGCAGATGTATGTCCCTTTGTCAAAAGTAGCAATCTGTCTCATCTGGAGGGTTCCATTGGCAAGAAAAGTAACTCGGCCAATAGACTGAGGTTTATCCAAAGTGAAGCCATTGGGTAGGGTCCATGTGATCGATGCCTGCGGCCAGCCATCCACCGTGCAAGGTAAGTTGAGCGTTTGGCCATAGGTGATCTTTATTCCCCCTACAAAAGGAAAATATTACAGTACTGCAAGAAGATCTGACCCAAATATAATAAATAAAAGTTGAAAAATATACTGTACCTGATGACCCTCTGATCACCGGCTTCCTTCCTGCTTCCAGTGCATAACGCTTCTCTGCTTGACCTGCCACATTCTTCGCTAGACACCTGTAAACTCCCTTATCGCTTTCAGCCAGGTGAGTGATCCACAAACTCCCGTTACCATGATGGTGGGTAAAGCGTTGTAGTCCAACACCAGGCATCAGCATTGTCCCATTAGGGAGCAACCATATGTACTCTGGGTTTGGTTTTCCACGGGCAGTGCACTGCAGATGCAATTCCCCGCCGTAATGTTTTAGTGATATGAATTCAATATTAGGAACAGCAAAACTTGGTTTTTCTGCTATTGCTGCCACGTCCAATTCGACTAAAAGATCTGCTTCCCCTAGATGGTTTTTGGCCAGACACATGTATCTCCCTTCATCTGATTTTCTCACTCCTCTCACTTCCAAACTTCCATTTTGGTGTACTTGAAAGCGACCACTGAGGTAGGAGGGTTGTAGTGAGTGGCCGTACGGTGTAATCCACCAAACCCTTGGCTTAGGTTTCCCTTCAACCTTGCAATCTAAAAGCACAGTTTGATAAGAAATACCAACAACCTTTTTGGTACTCTTCCCTTTGTTGCCATTGATAAAGGGTTCCCTGGATTCAACCTCAAGAATCACGTTCTTAATGTCATCACCAGCAGAATTTCGTGCTACACAGGCATATTTCCCTTCCTCAGCTAATGTTACTTTTTTAACCACTAACATACCATTTTCCGTTATCTGAAATTTGTCCGATGACATTGGAATCACATCATTTTGCGGTGAGATCCAAAATATTTGTGGTGTAGGTTCACCAGTGGCTTGACAGCTCAGCTGAGCTAATTCTCCATATTTCACTGTGACCAGGGATTGAAATTTGAAACTAATTCTTGGGGCATTTGGGCCAACCTTGACACTAACCTTTCTCTCATCTTTACCGAGTTTATTCTTGGCAAAACAAGTGTAGTCGCCCTCATCTTTTTTGTCCATCTGCTGAAGAAGTAATGTTCCATTGCCAAAAATAACATAGCGGTGATTGCGATAGCCACTATCATCAGACTGAAGAGCATTGTTGATTAGCGTTCCATCTGGTAGACTCCAGGAGACTTCTGGATCTGGGAGGCCCGTTGCAACACAGTCCACCTAAGACAGAGACAGCACACAAATGTTTTAGATTTATTTGTTGTTTTCACTTGATGCTAATTAATCACATACTGTGTGTCATTCAAACTGTTCATAGAGATACCTGGACTTTTTCTCCAAAGTTGACTCTCGGTTGCGTTGTCCTCACATGTTCGATTCTAGGCGGTGTCATCAAAACATCCACCTAATACAGAAATATGTAATGAACGGAGGAGTGAAGTGATTTACATTTTTCTTCACATGGTCTACCATTGCCGCTACATTTGTGATTGTTGAGAGAAAATATAGGAAGAATACAGGTAATTGTCAATAAATATGCACGTCTTTAAATTGATCTGCTTATAATCTCTGTCTGTCCTAATCATACCCGAAAGACCTCCATGTCCTCTCCATTCGGTCGCTGAAAGAAGCACAGATAATTTCCACCATCCAGCTCTGTTAGCTGAAGAATCCTCAGAGTCCCATTTCGGAACACTTTAATTGGTCTCTCTGGACTGGAGGCAGATGGAAGGGAGAATTGTCCGAAGATTAAAATATTTGCTCAAGTCTAACAGCAACAAATCATGTTCTAAATTCAACACTCTTGTATAGATTGATCAAGTTTCTAATTGAATATTTTTGTAACCTGTAGTGATGCTCCAGGATGGTTTTAGAGGGCAGCTGCCAGATGGTTCCCCTTGGGGATCCACTTGACTCTGTACAGTGTAAGTAAACAGCAGAGCCATACATAGCCGAGACTGAGTGCTGGCGAGATGGCACTGCATGATGATGTGTAGGGGGGACAGGAAGAGGAGGATGACGAATATGTGAGGAGGAATCTGCCCGCACTTCGAGACGGACGGTTCTTTTTGCAATGCCCACCGTGTTTGTGGCTAAACACTCGTACCTGTGTGGAGGAAAACGAAAGCCTGAATTTCTGTTTCAAAAAGTAGCAAGATTATCCTGAACATGTTTGCAATAACAAGCATCGGTTTATTAAGTTCTATAATGTACCAAGATGAGCAATGAAAACCATGGTAGTTGTACAATTATCTTAATCATTCTTTAATACATCTCATACCTCCCTGCATCAGATGGTGAGACATTCTTGAAATACAGTGTCCCATTGGGAAATACAAAGAGCTTATGCCCGAGAAACTGCGATGGCTTAACATGGATTCCTGATGGCAGTGTCCACTTCAAGGTTGGCAAAGGTTCTCCCTTCATGGAGCAATGGACATATACACTCCTCCCTGGGTAGATGAAATTAGTTAATTAATTGCATTGAGAGTATTTTTACTGATCGAGCCACAAAGGATATGACTTTACGGATATTTGTTTTGTGTGGAATACCTGTCGGAATGATTACGATGTCACTTGCAGCTTCACTGATGCTTGGAGGCAAAGCTGCAACATGGAGATGGTAAGTGACTGTATCCGCACCAGCTGCATTACTTGCAATGCATTTATAGTCTCCTTTACTGGAGAAATTGGTTGAATGCATTTGCAGTGTCCCATTCTCAAGCAGTGACATTTGAGAGATTGGCGTATGAATGTTCCCAATTTCCCGAACAAATGTTCCATCCGGTAGAATCCAGGAAATTTGAGCTGGGGGTTTTCCAGAAGCAAGACAGTCAAGTGTCACACTTTTCCCTAAATAGTTTGCTATCTCTGTAGACGTGGGAGGTTGGATCTTGGGGGCCTCAATCTGAACTGCTAAAGTAATAACCATGCGATCTGATCCAAACTTATTTTGGGCAGTGCAGAGATACTGGCCTCTATCCTGTAGCTGGACTGTTTTAATTACAAAAGTTCCATTTTTGAATACTTCAAACCGGGAACCATGCTTGGTGTTGGCTGGAATGGTGGCACCTGCAGAGGGAAAAGAAAAAAAAAATGAAGGACATGAATGAATCAACCACATGTAGAAGAGTCCAATGTTCATTTTTCGTATAAAGTTGCACAAAAAGGTTACATATGTCAACATTCCCAAATTTCAAACATTGCAAATGGCTTCCAGTTATGTTACCGGACTCATACCTTGATCATTTGAACATTTTACCTGTGGATACTTTTGTCCATGAGATGCTTGGTTCGGGATTCCCTGTTGCTGTACAATGTAGAACAACGTCTCCCTCTGCCAGGACTGACACACTGGCTTTGTTCACCGATGTGATCCGAGGTTTGGCCCCACCAACACCAGCTCCTAACAGCATCATTTGAAATTAAAAATACCTGATACAAAGTGTATCTTTTAAGATAATGTTTGGAAACTTTAGATGCGTACCTCGAACATGCCACTGACCCCCATGCTGTAATCCCGAGGTGGTAGGATGGAGTGAGTGTGGGGACAGATTCAAACCAGAGAAGGATGACACTGTCGGTTTGGCTAGATTTGTAGGTTGTTGGGCATAAGGGGGTGTCGGTACTGGTGGTCTGAGGAGGGAAGGTCTGGTAAGAGGTACGGGACTCGATTGAATGGGGTTTGGAGGATTGTTGTAGATTATGCGAGGTTTGGGTGTCACTATCTTTCCTAGCTGAGATAGACGATCAATATAGGCCTGAAAAAAATGTATATGGACAATTAGTACAAACTCATTTCTATCTGGAATTTATGCTTCATTACAATCACCACTAACGAAAGAAAAAAAAATCCCACAAGGACTATGCCAAAGTCCACCATTGTATTCGTTATTGCAGCAATCCTAAAATCACATTTAACTAGAATGGCATTTACTTCCAACAAGGCCTTACCATTAACATGAAAAAAAAATGCAATTGTGTGTTTTGGTTTACCGGTAATTGTCTGACTGTTCATGACTTTCAGGTTCATTGAGTATGATGACGAGACAGGAGATGCAATCATACATGCTCATTACTGTATGCATGGGACTAGCATATTTAAGGATTCGACTAACCAACCTGTCTATATCGGTTCCTCAGCTTTGATAATAACAGTTGATCTCTGACTTGAGTCTTGGCATCAAAAGGATTATTTTGATGTGGAGAACTAATCATTGTGGGCTCAATAATGTTGGTTGTGGATTTCACTGTTTGAGCTGTCATCTCTGGTCTGTTGGTGGCACCTGGACTTTGAGCCCTTCCGTGGGGCAAACGCTTGGCTTCTTGCGTGGGCACAATATGTAGCACAGCACCTGGAAGAGAAAACAAATATGTGGCCAATACATATGCCACCTATCCAACACAATATGTCTGTGCCAGTTGAGTTGGCTAACATGAAGCTATTTACTGTATTATCGATCACAAACATACTGCCTACCTTGCTTGGGTGGTGGAAATGATTGTTGCCTGTGCCAAGTAGGATGGATAGGGTACTGATGACGGTTTGAAGGCCAGTAGGAAGTTGGGGGAATGCGGGGAGGCGGTGGTGGCCGACTGACATCTTCCACCTTCTCTGGATTTCTGTTTTGATGCGTTCGTGGCACCTGAGCAGAGTTTGCTTGCTCTTTTCTTTGGTTGTGCTGGTGTAGCCAGGGATGAATAGGGTTGGCGGCAAAATAAGGCTTTTCAGGATTTGCTACTGCTCTATCCACCTCCTTGTTTTTGTTGTGTGTATTTTCTCTGCTTATATGAGAGGTTCTGAAGGTCACTTTGGAAGGAGTGTTGGGTTTTGGTGTTTGGGATGTTGAAACTATGTTATGCCCCACATCATAACTCGGTGTGACGAAATCATTCTTAGATGATTTCGTCACCATCTCAAGCTCTGTGTTCATTGTTTGGGTTTCTTGTCTAATGATTGTTATTAACCTTCTCTGTGTCTCAACTTTTTCTTTCATAATATCCACCTTCTTCCCTGCTGCTATTTTTTTATTTGCACTCTGTTGCTCTGTTTCCACCACAGCCATTTCCGTGTGATGAGAATTGACTTCCGTCTTTGGAGGAGTGGTTGATTTTGGAGGAGATAAAATATGTGTTTCTGGCAAAAGCTCTAATTTGGCTCCTATGTCTTTGACTGATTGAAAAGCTGTACGGCTACTTTCAAGATCCTGAACTGGACGATGACTTTCAGTGTTAGATTCTTTTCTCTTGTTCATGCTTCCACTATGCTCATTAACTCCTACTTTCTCTGTCTGATAGTAGGCGGTGACAGTAGTTTGTTCAGGTGTTTTCCAACTAGAGGTGGTGGTGGTGGTGGTGGTGGTGGTGGTAGTAGTAATATTTGTGGCTGTTGGTGGGGCAAAAGGATGAATTCTTCTCATAGATGGTTTTCTGCGTCTAAAAGGTGGCCTTCTTCGGTTGGAGCGACCAGGAACAAATTTCCTGTTGCCTGCACCAAATTGCCGGTTTTCTGCGTTTTCAATTTGAGTTTTGACAATTGGAATTACTCCATTGTTTTTTTCTGTCATCCCACTAACATAGTTAAGGGATGACTCTGCACTTGTGACAAATGGAGTCTGTGAAGTTTTGGGTTCTGTTTCTTTTGCTGTTGACTCCATCCTATATTCAGAAATGGTTGTAATGGGATCAATGTTGGCAGTCGTGTAGGGAGAAACAGTTGTCAAACTGGTCGGGACAATCACAGCGGTAGAAGACGGCAATGCTACCTCTGATGGCCGTGCAATGGGTAGTTTAGCATTGGCTTTAGCCAAAACCTCCGCCCAGTAATTTGGATCCAAAGTCTTCACCACAATGGTCGGTTTTCGTTTCAAATCTTTCTTTGGAACTTTGTTTGAAAACAAACCATTCCTTCGCTGGTTTCCTACTGTAGGCAACTGTGTCGCAAAAGGGCGAAGAGTTTCTTGGTAATCTCCCGCTGAACCCTCTTCCATGTCGGTGTTCAAGATTTTCTGCTCTGTTTCTGTCTGTACTTCAGAGACCGTTTCCCCTGTCACTTCCACCATGTGAGACAGCATGTCGACTCCGTAGAGATTTGAGGCCAAACAACTGTATTCTCCCGAATCTTCTTCCATTAACTTCCTCACCACCAACGTACCATTTTCCATGACTGCTGCCTTTCTTGTCTTTTGTGTGGGAAAAAGTACTTTGTTTGTGGGCATGTACCATACAGTTTGACTGGGTGGTGTTGATGTCACCTCACATGGGAGAGAGATTGAACTACCCTTTCCAATGACAATTTTCTGGCCGTTGAAAGCGGAGGGGCTTGGTGATTGTTCTTTAACAGTAAGCCTTAAAGACATCAAATCCACTCCTGCTTTGGTTCTGATCATACAGTGATAGAGACCAGAATCAGAGTGTGATGTATTCATGATCACAAGATCCCCGGTGTCATCGATTTTAAGATTTTCAGTTTCACCCTCCACAAAGGACAAATCTGGAAGCATCCACTCCACTTTTACCTCCTGTTCTGAAGTGACAACACTGCATTTTAAGTGAACCTTTGATCCCTCAAGAGCAGTATTGACCCGCCATGCAGTCCCACGGTTAATCATTGCCCAAGAGGAAGAAAGCTCATTGTCATCCTGCTGCCCTCTGTGTCTGTGGATTATTTTGGTGATGACGGTTGTAAAATCCATAACCAGCTTTTTGGTTGTCGTTTGTTGTCTATTCAGCTTTAAAGAGATTCTGTGTTGAAGCAGCCATGTTGGTTCTGCAACCAAATACCCTTTTAAGTCTGTGAAATAAGGGGAATTTTCATTTGCAACTTGGGCATATTGATACGTAGTTCTGCTGGTGTTAGCTCTTTCCTGACCTCTTTCCAAGATAGCAGGACTTTCGTAGTAATACGCGACCAGTTGCCAAAGATTTTGTAACTTTTCCCGATCAATCTCACACTCCAGGGTTGTTGCTAATGAGACATTGGCAGAAAGTCCTTGAAATGACCGTGGATTCACTGTCCAGTTTATATGAGAAGTGTCTCCAGGGTGGCGCACATCGCAGTCCACATGAGCATTATTTCCATGGCTATCTGAGAGAAAAAAGCTTAAATGGCCTAAGGGCTTTTCAAAGTCCCTGGTATATGGCAGGTCAGGCTCTGTGTCAGATTCATCCCACACAGGGTTGTCCCGCAGTTTGAGGGAAGAGCGAAGAGCTGGTTTTTCACAGGTAAACTGATCTTCACTTAATCCAAGCAATATGGTGCCGTTCAGTGGTTGAGGAGAGAAACACTGAGGACAAATTTCTGTTGTGCTTGTCTCACGATCCTTTTTACACTTTATTACTCCTGGACACAAGAATAGAAGAGATGAATGAACTTTTTCAAATATCTACTCTGGATGCAAGGATGGTCAGCTGTCAGATGGATGCCAAAATGACAAAACTCCTAAGAGACGTCTTAAATATAATGTGCATCTTATCTGGCACTGTTTGCAAGTTTTGAGAAACCAAAAAGCTAGGTCAAAGACGGTCATCTTTAACTTTCTTGCTTTTCACTCTGCAGCAAATGTTTTTTTCAGTTCTTACTCCAGAATATATAACACAACAAATTCGAACTTGACATAATTCTGTCTGTTTAACAGAGCAGCAGGGAGGCAAGATAAATGCGAAGAAAAATCTGTAAATTCTTACTCCAGATTAATCTAAATAGCAAAAAATATTGTGAACATTTGAGCATTTTTTTCGTTTCTTTTGTAAATACTACTTATGAGCCTTTAAGGTTTCTGGGTGTTCATGTCTGCTTATAATGCACACTATTTTGTAAGCAAGCAGTTTCAATAAACCAAAAAAATTCTGATTACTCATCACATGTCTTTGAATTGTATATTTTTAATTTAGAATTTGTAATTCTAATTATGATCCATCCCTAACAAAAAAATCCAAATTTGGCATCACACCCTGCTGTGTGAAGGTTGACAAAGTGGCAGGTTGGGAAATGTCAGCACAATGAGAGTCATGAATATCTTTTTCTACGATACCTTCATGTGTAGAGCTCCACTGTACCAGCCAGTGGAGTTGACAATCGCAGGTCCACGGGTTACCATGAAGAGAGAGAATTTCCAATCTGGGAGATGTGTTCAGTATAGTCGCAGGGAGCTTTTCCAACATATTATCTGAAAGGTGTAAGTGCCTGAGAAAAAAAAAAAAAAAAACTTGAAAAGTCAAATTAAGAGGCCAGATTCTAAAAAAGCCATGGAAATTGAAAGTGGCCCAACCGGGACAGGTAGTGTAAAAGAGCAAGCTTGGTGAAGTATATTTGGTTTTGCTTGTTCCAAATTTTTGTGTTTGGAAAAATTGGTGAAGCTTCTAAAATTCATTTTGCAATTCTAGTCTGGCATGAACTGTCGGTATTACCTTATACCACTCAGGCAAGATTATCGCGTTATTGTTTTAATTTAATTCATCTTGATATCATACCTTCAAAAACAAAAAAAAAGCTTAAATCTCAAGCAAAAGTGTGTGTGTGTGTGTGTGTGTGTGTGTGTGTGCGTGCGTGCATGCGTGCGTGCGTGCGTGCGTGTGTGTGTGCATGTGTGAGTGCATGTGTGAGTGCGTGCGCGCGCGTGTGTGTGTGTGTGTGTGTGTGTGTGTGTGTGTGTGTGTGTGTGTGTGTGTGTGTGTGTTTTTTTATTTTCGTGTGTGTGTGTTTTTACTTACTTGAGTCCAGAGGTCCAAAAGTTCCCGAATAGTGACACTGTAATGAAGGTATGAGGATGAATCTCTTTGAGAAGATTCCCCTCCAGTTGTAGTAGTTTGAGGGAAGTCAAACCCGAAAAAGAATATGGCTCGATAAAGCTGATGAGGTTGTGGTCTAGATGCAGGCGAACCAGGCCCGCCAAACCATCGAACAGTCCATGTTTCACTGTTGTTATCTTGTTATAACTCAGTTTCAATATCTGAAAAAAAATACAGAATCCATGTTACTCGTAAAGTGCCTCAGAGAGGAAAGTTCACAAAATTGCAGTCAAACCGACATTGAATTTGTATTAATTGAATTCACACAGTGTAATTGCAGGATGAGCTTGACTGCATTTTTTAAATCAACTTCACTTTGCGGAGTTTTATTTCATTCCTTTGCTTTTAAATGTCTGTAAATCAGTTTGGAACTGCATTTAAATATCAGTATATGTTTTTTTAGTCAGTTTAATAAGCTCCTTGTGTTGTCTTTGCTTTCACTATGTATCCAACTGTTCTGTTGTAAATGATTTTAGGTGTTGTTTTACCCATAGTTTTTAGTGTTGATGGTCAAAGTTGTGTTCATTTGTGAATAGATTCATTCATAAATAACATTTACTCTCCGTACGATGTATACATACAGTAGCCTAAAGTATTTTGTTTGGTTGCAACTTTTTTTCTATGCTTATGTACATATATTTCAGTTCTATTTCAGTAGATAATTATATTCATTCATAAATAACATTTACTCTCCCTACGATGTATACATACAGTAGCCCAAAGTATTTTGTTTGGTTGCAACTTTTTTCTATGCTTATGTACATATATTTCAGTTCTATTTCAGTAGATAATTATTGATAACAGCTGATAAAGTTAAAAAAGACAGCTGAGGCAGCTATGGGGTCCTCTAAATTTGGAATAGGGGCATGTAAGATTCGGTAGACAAGGTGCAGCTTCTTTCATCACATTGAGTCGCGGACATGCTGTGTGACGCAGTAAAAGCAACCACTTTTCAAAAACCAAGCACACTTTGATTTTTGTGCATGACTTTTGTTATGTTGTACCGTACAGACAGATTTTTCAGACCTCTTTTTGCAAGTATAAAATAATTAACTCACTGGCACATTTTCCTTTTGCTTATCCAGTTTGACCAGCAAGTTGATAAGAGTATAATCATGATAAAATCATAGGTAAGGCTCATAATTTTGACTTCATTTGTAATGATGTTACGATTACAGCGGTTACTTAACTGTAATACAGTACTTGATTTTTTGCATACAGTTTCTTATCAGTTAATATAGATAATTTCTGCTTCAATATAACATGATCAATGGTGTAACACACACATACATAGTACCTGTAGTGATCGCAAGCTGTAAAATGCCCCTGGGTGGACTGTGCTTATGTCGTTACCATGCATCAAGAGCATTTCCAGTTGCCGTAGTGACCTAAATTCGGATGCCTTCACCTCAGCCAAGCTATTATATCTGGAAGCAAAAAGAGCAAAAACAAAAAATGTTTACCTGGTCGCAGGATAGGACTGTCCGCAGGTCGTTTGAAATTCAATTAGCATTACTTCATCGTGCCATTCACCAAAATGAGGTGAACTATTGAATAAAAATGTTTGAAATGAATGAGAAAAAAATGTGTTAATACAATGCTTAATTACTGTTTTTTTCCGCACTATAAGGCACACCTAAAAGCATTCAATTTTCTCAAAAGCCGACAGTGGGCCAAATAATCCGATACGCCTTATGTATGGATCAATATTCTGATTTCTTAGACATAGTATTTTAAATGTCCCGTAAAGTGTTTTGACACAGCTGCAGCAGTTGTGAAAGCACTAGATAAATAAAGCTGTATTGGATTGTAATTTCTTCCCCTATCGCAGAGATCTCTCAAGTGGATGCATAACGCAACTGCAGCCATTATTGTCACTTCTATTCTATGCGCCTTATAATGCGGTGCACCCTATTTATGAAAACTGTTTTGAAATAGGCCATTCATTGAAAGTGCACCTTATACTCCAAAGTGCCTTATAGTGCGGAAAATGCGGTACTCTCTAATTATCTTTGTTGTCAGTCCCACTGCTTTAAAATTGCCATTTAAAAGCAATGCATACAACATTTATTTTGATAGAGCCGCCCCAACCAACACCATTCCATCCATCCATGGGCGGCTCTCTTCTTCTCTGATGTGGAAGTACAGTCTTGGGTTTGAAGCCACCCTTGAGCAATGTCCGCCATCTTTTGGTGAACATTGTTATTCCAACTTAAAACTGCCTGGGTTGCAGTCAGCATTTTTATTTTCAAAAATTGATTGAGGGACACTGAGAGTGTGGGCCACATGTGCCCCACTGGCCTCCACTTGCTCATCCCTGCCATTGATGTTCGCCATCCAAATACAGTGAGTGAAAACCATTCCTGTTCTCGTCAGGGATTTTGGATTGTTCTGTTTCATGTTAACAACGGTAACATAGTGTAAAGCAGCAGGAGCATGTGTGAATAGGGCTTTGGCACATAATCCTAGTTAAAATACAAAGCGCTATTGAAAACGTTGCTGTGCATTCTCCAGCTTTCAGCACATTACAATCAGTATCTTTCCAAGAGTCATTCCCATGCCAAATACAGCACAGACCAGCGAATGCCTGAATCAAATACGTGATTCATACCCCTGCGCAAAAAAAAAAAAAAAAAGGACTTTCTATCAACAGTGATACAGCAAGGCCTTCCAAAATTCTTTGTTTCGGGTCTACAAAGATGTGATACACTAAGTCCATACAGTTAACCTCGGCCTCCTGAGCCCACTGTCCTTTTGCTCAATAAAAGAGCCAATTCATAAATTCAACTTTTATCTGTTATTTTCTGAGCCATTTCTTGTCGGATTTTTTTATCGATGGTGAAAACTTAAGCCTGGCAATTGTTTGTGTTTTGCTCAGTTATTGTTGCTTGGTAACCGATGTAGAACAGGTAGACCTAGGAAAACAACAGTTACCCATAGAAATATTTTGAGAGTTGTAACAAAAGACTCTCTGGGGTGGAGTTATGTGGGGTTAGCTTGTGTGATGAGGGGAGCTTCTGCCGTTTCCTCGGGGTCTGTCTGCCCTGCGCTCTAGTTTCTTGTTGCTGGAGTCCTGGTAGCGTTCTGAGGACTTGCCTTGCTTATGGGCAGGATGGGCTGAGTACCTCATGGCACTGAGGAGAGGTGGGCTAGATGAGCTTAGCCCGATACATAGCCACAACTCAATCTTCAATCTATATCAGTCTACTGCTCAAATTCTTGCCTTTATGTTTCTCTTCGTTTTTGTTTGGCTTGGCTTGCTTCACTTATGGTGAAACACGCCTTTTCTTGACGAGATTACCTTGAGTATGAGGTTCAAATGAAATGATAATATATGTTGTTTTTATTATGGTTGCTCTCCATATGATCCTCCTCGGCATTATTCATTGAGAGAATAAATATTAGGAGCGACATTTATTTATTGGTCTTCAATTTCCATAACAAAGTCAAACTATAATATAGCGAAACAAAACAGTCCCGAAATGTAAATAAAAGCCACAGAATATGCCTCGTATGAATGTATACCAAAGTCCTGCCTTTGAACTATGGTTAAGTGGGTGGTCTGGTGTTTTGAAAGTCCGTTATGTCAGTTCCCTGAAGGTCTGGTCCCCCTCCAAATATCTGGTCTGCTGATGTGCTCTGTTGATTCCTGTAGGATCATACGCTGCACCACGTAAACACACACCCAGCACAAATGAATAACATACAATTACCATGAAGCACTTCCTTATAGCGAGGGAGTCATTCACTAGTAAATAACTCAATTCAACCTGGGGGGAACCTTCAGCATTGCTTCCAATGTGAAACTTAGGGCCATACAATATTGTATGGCTTTGTTGATGTTTGTCGTAAGTGTCTTATTTCCTTCCTGCACAGCATGACTGCTGTAGTAGAAGTACGGTTTTAGTCCATTGCAGTCCGAGTGCAATGACGTGCTGCCTTAATGAGTTATCCACCAGGGGTATGACTTATACAAGACTGCCAAGGAATCGAACTAAAAGTGTACGTATGCACAAAATCTGTAAATAGAGCACGAAAAAAAAAATGGACCCATTTCAAACTGTGTACGTACACGCACCTGACATTTTCCCTTGATAAGTCACTGAACTTGGGAACAGGTCACATACCGCCCTCTACATTGTCAAATCTATCCATATACGGTCACTGCAATAGCAGTGCAGGAAAATGAATGAGGATAGATGGGCACTTTACCCTATTTTGCCGGTCCGTTCTTCATCCAGGACCTGAGCATCCTTCTGCTATCGTCTCTCTGTCCTTATTCATAAAATAATCGTCCCCCGTCCCCATCCTTCCTCATCCTTATTAAATTTTTTCCATCCTGCTTAACCAAGGACATACCTATTGGCTGGACCGGCCATGGGCCTGCTCACTGGGCCTTTGAAACAAGTTTTAAGACAGATGCAGTACATCCAGAATTCTGCTGCTCGAGGTCTGCCTTCAAAACTGCCCTGCTTCATGGCCTAGTGTCAAAGTACAGGCCAGATGACACCTTCTCGGACTATGAAATCTTTAGGGAGTGATCTCCTGCTGGTTTCCAGAATCAGAGTGGGAGTGTGTTTCAGTTTTATGTGGCTAAAACCTGAAACAGTCTTTCAGAGGATGTGAGACAATCCTCGACTCTGAATCAAGGCTGCCAGCTGTTGTATTTATCTGTGCATGTGACATATGAAAGTATTTTATTTGGGGTGATTTTATTTGCACTCTTGTAATTATAGTATATAGCTGTGAAACACTGAATTGCCTTGCGTACAAACTGTGCTCTACATTGAAACATTGCCTTGCCCGTGTCATATGTGTGTGTGCGTGTCGTGTGTGTGCGCGCTCGCGTGTGTGCGTGTGTGTGTGTGTGTGTGTGTGTGTGTGTGTGTGTGTGTGTTTGTGTTCTCCTCCCTTTCTTGTGCTTACCTGCCATGATTGTGCGTTTCCACACCTGTTACTTGTCATTCCCGATTACTTCATGTATTAAACTGAGTGTCTCATTCCGTCTCATCACCAGTTTGTTTCATCACGATTTTGCCATTGCTCACTGCTTTCCCATTCCCTAAACCCTAGCTTTTCATTTATTTATTTATTTGTTTGTTCGGAACTCTTTCTCACCTTGAGTCTTGACAGAACAAAGTGGCATTAAAATTGTACAATTGAACAAAACAAACTGAATGAGAATACTGTAGTGATAACGATAAAAGATTAGCGCAACAACTCTGAGCACAAGCTGCAACTGAAGACTGCTGAGCGCTAACAACTTCCGATGACACAGTCACACGCCACCGTAGGTGAACTTTATTTCAGTTTCTTTTTTAAATACTTTTTGTGAAAGTGAGACTGAAAAAATTATTAGGGTGCAGTGTACATTAACACAAAAATATATATTACTAACATGCACAGAGACACAAATGTTTTTTTTTTTTCCTCTACACCCCTCGGATCGTTTTGGGACCAGTCCCTGATCTACTGGTCGATCACGATCGACGTAATGGGCACCCCTTATTTAGAGCATATATTGAGACTATACTGTTACCACACAGTGACTGTGTTATTTATCTACTGTGTGAGACCACTGTGCTGAATCAAACCTTCATCCACTCTGCAAAGACCCACATGGAAGTGATTAGGAGCTTTCCCCACTTCACCGTAAGTTTACAACCACATGCTGGTGCTAAACCTTGAGCTCCTGGCTTTCAAACAGAAGTTGTCATATTAAATACACAGTGAGTTGTGGGCTGCCGATCTTCTCGATTATTGCTTTGACGTTAAAAAAAAAAAAAAAATACATGCCATGAGTTTTTATGAGAACAGATGAACAGCAATGTATTATGGTCATACATGTTGAGACAAGATTATAGAATATTTGAAATATTAGATAGACCAAAAAGAGGTCTACGTCAAATAATTGGATCGTTAACAGACTGGTGGTTTCGTTGACATAACCCACAACAGATTATTTCCTGCAGCATTTTAAGGTTTGCCCCAACTTGAGTCACACTATTTAGATTTTCCAGAAGTGAAGAATTTTAAAATGTGACCAAGTCTTACCCCAAGTTGATTCTCTCCGTGTCTCTAGGAAAAGTTTTTGGTACAGCCGTGAGATGTCTGAACGTACAGTGTACATCTTTGACACTTGGACAGCTACAACCCCGCGGACAGGAGGGTTCAGCTTGGGCAAGGGAGATCTGCAATAGGAGAGAGATGACAGCCCAGATGGTCCAATAAGTACAGAGAGAAATTGAAATAACAAGAGCGGATTTGAGTTTGGCAACTTAAAAGGAGATTCAAAAAGTTTAAAGTGACTGACCGTTAATCCTAATTCAACATAAAGCAAGTTGAACCTTGCTGATAACACAGTTCGTGTAATTAAGATATTTACCATTAGCCATAGTGGTGATGAGAGGAGAAGGGGAGCACACACTGCAGCCAACCTGCAGAAGATCTTTGTGCACCACCACAACGCCATAACTGGATCACTCAGGACGCTCACGCCATGAACGCATCTGCAGAAAATGAGGTATAATGTACAAATTAGCACCGGAATTAACGGTTGGTTCATGCATGTACACAATTCAAACATTTATTTCAAAGTCATGATATGGCAGTCGGATGTGATAGAGTGTACAGTTCACCAAGTACCCTGCCTCACTCTGAGTCAGCTGTAATAGGCTTCAGATCCCTAACAGCCTGAAGGGGGTAAACAGCCCACAAAATTGAGGAGTGAATGCATTTTAATTGAATGTCATAATTGAGCAATGAAAGGTTCAGTTTAGCTTCCAACAATATTGAGCAATATGTCATTACATTTGGTGTAGACTGGGTGTGTTTACTGTATATTATATAAAGGCAATTTCAGCAAAAATGCTTCTGTACTGTAAGTGAAGGGGATGGTTCGCGTTCATCCACAAAATTCCATCAACATATCTTACAACCCCCAATTACAATGAAATTGCGTCTTTGTGTAGGATGTGAATCAAAACAAAATACAGTGACGCGCAAATCCTTTCCAGAAAGTTTGGTGAACCTTGATGCACTGTACAATACTCATGGTTCACAAATGATTCTGTGCACATGTTGCAATGTGGTCGACCATCTATTCTTTAATAGGTTCAATATACAAACTGAAATGGATTGGACAAGGTGTAACTTTGCAGTCTTCACCCTCACCTCGAATATATCTGGGATGCGATCATCTCCTTTTGATGCTACCGTGACTTTAACCCTTTCATGCACACTGTAACCTGATAGCATGATAAGCTGTCCACTGTAGTAACTGCTGTCCCTGAAAGATTTTAAGAGCAATAAAAATCCAACTCATCTCCGCTATAAAGTGGTCTGGAATTGTCTTCGTGGGTCAAAGCTACATTTCTACTTGGTCTTCCTCACTAATGACTTTACCAGTACTTCTGGAGACAGTGGGAGAGGACGGAAGGAACAGAAGACAGTAAAAACAGAGTGCGTAGCAGGATACATGCGATCAGAAAAGAGGGTCATGTTGAGGTAAAAGCTTCAAGGACAAGCAAAAACAAGAAATGGAAAACACTGGCACATTTACCGTATTGGCCCGAATATAAGACGGCCCTGATTATAAGACGACCCCCTCTTTTTCAAGACTCAAGTTTGAAAAAATACTTTTTGAACACCAAATTAATTTTTATACAGAAAAAATTTACAGTACATCTGAAACAAATGATTCTAACAATATATTTGAGAGAAGAAGCATGTTATTTTGCCTCATTCAAATCTTAATATCTGAACATTTAAATATGTAACTAAAGTGCAATCACATTCGTAAATGAATGGCTTCTGGTTTTTGAAATGTAAATGACATCATAACTTCTCAGTTGCCCGGTTAACCTGGCCGATCTTCGACCCACTTTTCTCCAGATTGTCGCTACGTTTCTCCCTTTTCTGTTATCTCTTCTATTAGTATCTTCTCTTTTCTTTCTTACCGCCATTTTTTATTTTTCTTATTTGTGCTTCCGCTATTTTTATTATTTTTTTTCTTCGTGACAGAGGTTCGCTTTGGCCTGGGGAGTCAAGTTCAGCATTCGCTTCAATGGTATCTGGCGCCATCTAGCGTCGTGAATGGGTATAATATATAGACCCCGAATATAAGACGACCCCCACTTTTTTCAGTCTTATTTCAATGCAAAAAACACTGTCTTATATTCGGGCCAATACGGTACATTCCTGTGCAGTGCACCCACCCCGGCCTGGTGCTTCCTGGTAGCTGTTAACATGGTCAGCAGATGACTTTAGAGACTGAGGTGAAAATGCTCACTTGTGGACCACTTTTATGCTTCTGGGTGGCTGAGGGTGACCTTGAGGAACCCCAGAAGGAGAGTCGGGAATAGGGAAGCCCACACTCCAGAATCCTGGTCTTCATCCACATATGTCATGAATGCAATTGCGTATGGCATCTGATCAAGTATTTCTCATTTCTTATATATTAACATGTTGAGGACGCTCTTTGACTGTTGCCTGAGGAATTAAGGTGAGGCCGGCATGCTGTGGTTTCAAGCACGACAATTCCGGTTTACATTAATTATCGTGTATGTTCAAATGATCTCATAAGTACTCATCAACCTCCATGAGCAAAAACATCTTAAGGTAATGAAAATTCAAACCTTTTTTTTTCCAAAAAGAAAGAATTATAAAACAGGCACACTAAATGGCTTTAACATTGAGGCGATTGACATCCATTTCAGCTAGTGATGATTTTCAATCACAAAATATCTCTTTAAAATAACACAGTAAGCATGTACAATAAATGACCTAAAAAGTCGACAATCTCCTGTTAGAACATGTCCCTGAAATGGACCTCACGTTGGCATTCTAGTATTTGAGTTACCAGTACTCCTGCTGTGAAACAAATTCAATGTCACCTGACTTAATGGAGCATGGCTCAGGTCGGAGAATATTTTGGCCAAGGGACTGCTTGTACCTTAAAGAGGTGCCAAGGACATCTTTTTGGCAAAATCATTACACTGACAACCAACCAACACACCGTTTCTCCACTCAAGAGAGGAAAAAGAACGCTTTAGTGGAACCTTCCGATTCAGGTCCATCTATACTCAACCACAATATATCTGAACAATATCAAAGGGAGAGTGTCAAAACAAATGTGCTGCTAAATCCTTTTCAAAATCAATTTGGAATGTTTGCCATTTAAAACAACTTCCTCAAAATGCAAACAAATATTTGTTTTCGATGATTGCATCAACAAGTTAGACTCTGAATGAAATCAGGTTAAATGAAAAGCATCTGTAAGAGTTGTAGGCATTTTCATGCACTCACCTGTAAATTCCAAAACAAACAACTGGCATTAAAAACAAAGACCCGGAAAACAAAGTCTTGGAGCTTTGACTGTTGTGTTGAAAGTTTTACATAAATTAAAAAAAAATCTGGTTTAAAAAGTTCACAGTTGACGTGTTAGTCCTGTCTGCTGACTTGTCAAAGTCTAAGAAAAACAACAGAGAACACAAGAAGCGATGGAGCTCTCTGAGTGTGTTTGGATTAATTCGACCCTCTGTTGGTCCTTAAGGCATCTGGATTTCAGATTAGTTTCTTTCCTCCTTTCTGCTCCCGTTTGGTGTGTTCAGGCAGGAATGCTGCGCCACTTCTCCATCTCCTCCTACACCTACGCGCCTTTCCTTCACCTCCCCAAAACTCCCCTTCCTCTCTCTACAGTAGTCTGCTAGAAACATTAAGGTATTATTTTTTTCTTTCTTTCTTACTCTTTCAGCTTGTATTTTGCCAACTATCGCAATCTCAAGCATTGTTTCTCATGAAAACATTTTCCCTTGTTTCCAAAAGAGATTCCAATACACCAACATCATTTGTGGGAGTTACACTCTGTGGTCAAAAGTAAGGCAGTTTCAGGGTACACGCTGTTGCACTTCGATTTAATGAGTATTCACAAACATTATCGAATAAAAAA
The DNA here is from genome assembly GCF_001891065.2 of Hippocampus comes. NCBI lineage: Eukaryota > Metazoa > Chordata > Actinopteri > Syngnathiformes > Syngnathidae > Hippocampus > Hippocampus comes. Next base: position 4,935,595 of record NW_017805744.1, read on the forward strand.
AATGCTTTAATCACTTATTTGCAAACACTGTCCATTCATCATCTGATCCGCTTATCCTCACAAGGGTCGCGGGCGTGCTCGAGCCTATCCCGGTTGTCTTCGGGCAGTCGGCGGGGGACACCCTGAACTGGTTGCCAGCCAATTGCAGGGCACACATAGACAAACAACCAACCATTCGCGCTCACAATCACACCGTAGTACAATTCAGAGTGTTCCGTTAACCTGCCATGCATGTTTTTGGAATGTGGGAGGAAACTGGAGTACCCGGAGAAAACCCATGCAGGCACGAGGAGAACATGCAAACGCCACACAGGGAGATCGGAGCCGTAATCAAACCCTGCACCTCTGCACTGTGAGGTCGACACACTAACAACTGGACCACTGGGCCGCCCCAATAGACATCCAAGACCTGTATTCTGTTTTAAGCCACAAGACTTCCTACACTCTCGCGTTCGATTAAACCACACTACAACTACTCTCTTGATCTGCCTCACCTCATGACGTCTGGATTTTGGCCTATTTTACTGCTGCTTCTCCTCTCTTCTCCCCCACTCGTGCCCTGCTTGGAGTGGGGTTTGGTTTGACGATAGGCAACTCCGGTCCTCGAGAGCCGCAGTCCTCCTTGTGATCAGCTCGTCAGCAAGCTCTGTAAAAGCCTGATTAACCTGATCATTTAAATCATGTTTGATGACTGCGGCTCTCTAGTAACGGAGTTGCCTACCCCCGGGCTAGGTGGTGATTAGGAGGAGTGAAGGTTGTTGCTGTGGAGGATTCTGTATTGCTCCACCAGGAGAGATCCTGAGGAAAACCGCGGTCCTGGCAGCGTCTCCATGCGGCACTTCATTTCATTCGATGAACTCTTACACTGTTTAAACTAACTTTGTATTGCATCATATGTGATTGATGTTGCTCACTCTGCACCCATTACAGCCTGGTTATCCTGGAAGGGAGATCCCTCCATTTCTGATCCTGCCTAAATGTTTCTTTCCCACCTTGAACCGCCCAAATCGGTTGTCCCAGAGTTTTGAATGTTTTTTTGGGAATGTGGGGAGAAATCACAGTACCCGGAGAAAACCCACGCAGGCACGGGGAGAACATGCAAAGTCCACACATTAATTATTGTTGCAAATGGTGACAATACAGAATCATTTATGAATACAGTGGTACCTTGAGATAATTGTGACCTGATTGACAAGTTTTTAGACATAAGTGGAAATGCATATAACCCTTGGAACATTTTTATTTTATTTTTTTCTGCAAAGAATGACAAATATTACTTCTGAGGAATGGTGACGTTTCCTGTTTCGATGTATATCTGTATACCCAGCGTCGTATATAAACAGAGTTTGAAAACCCACGCAGGCGCACGCAATCTCAGCACGGCTTCCGAGGCCGGGGCCCGGAATCGAACTCATGACCTCTGCACTGTGATGCAGACATGCAAACCAGTTGTCCACCGTGCCGCCCGTACAGTATTTTATCATTGTGGTTAGTACTTTATAATGGTGCGCAGTGCATCATACAGGGAGGTGTTACTAGCGTTCTTGTCAACTCTTGTTTTTGATCACACTTGGTAAAGTGCAGCTTAGCTCTGCTACTGCATAATCAGACGTGAATGAATACCTGTGTTTGGCTGATTGCACCTCATAAAACCTAAAGGCATGGCTCCCTCCACAGCAAGGCTGCTGGTATTAAATAAACGCAGGCTCCAATCATGCCGTTTGATCTTGTCAGTACCATTTGGAAACACTTAAGCTGCTGACCTGTTCATTTGTTGCCTGAGTCAAGCTCCAAACAGATCTATCTGAATAGGCCTTTTGTATCCAACTATTTCACTTTTGGAGGGGAAAGACCACTATGGCCATCAACACGTGGTTCAACGTCTCAAAACATTATTCGGAAGGCCTTTGATTCACTTAAGAACTAAGCTGAGCTCAGAACAACTCGCTTAAAAAAATGATACAGTTGTGTTTATTAACCCTTCCAGGGACAGTGGTTACAACAGTGGGCAGCCTATCATGTTATCAGGTTCCAGGTTATCATTATTGGTGCATGAAAGGGTTAAATACAGTCACTAACTTATTCTATACCACAAGGATTTAAAAACCACACCCCATGATTTGGCTCAGCAAGAACTGGAAGAATTTTACTGAGAAAAATTCCGGGAAAAGCTCCAGAATAATGACTTTGAGTAGAAATATTGCCACGCCGCTAAACTATCGAATATGAACAGTATTTGATGGTTTCAGTTAGTTTATTGAGAAAACAAGTTGAATTTATGCTTGGGTAAAAAGTACAAAATATTGATCTTGAAAATGCAATGCAGCACATACACTGCACTTGAATATAGCGTATGCTCGTGTTCATTCACAGACGCAAACCAACTGGATGAAAAGACGAGCACATTCTTGAGAAATGACATGCTTACTTCCATGTATGCCAGATTTTCATTTAT
>NW_017805744.1:4939635-4989767 GCF_001891065.2 Hippocampus comes
GTTGGTTGGGCTAGAAACCCCCGGGGGGGGGGGGGGGGGGGGGATAAATGGATAAATTGTCGTTGTAGCTTAGGGGAGAAGCTGACATTTTTTCAGGAATCCGGTGAGATTCTCACAGCATGGGAGCCAATTTTACCTTTAATTACAGGATTGGGATGGTAAAGTATAAAAAGTCAAAGGGGGCAGACAGGAGCAGGATTATCAAGTAATATTTTATTTATTACTATGGTCCGAGACTGGGACGGGACAGGATTTTTATCCGTGAGGTTGGGATGGGACAGGAGTGAAAATGCGCTCCCTTGTCGGCCTCTAGCTCGGGGTTCTCAAACTCCCTGTATCGGGTCTGACAGTCTCTTATAGTCCAATAACTCAGCATTTGGCCGCATTCATCATCCACTATAAGTATCAGCTTCGGACAGTCTGGGCAAAGTTCTACACACTCTATTGCCCACCAGGCATTCAGTCGCACCCATGCAAAGCCAGGGTGTCGAATTGGGATAAAAGCAAACAAACACATCTGATACACACAGAAGGCCACTGTAGCACAGCTTCCTCTGGTGATGTTTGTTCTTCAAGGCAGTACATATTGATGATGACATGATGACGTGTTGCAATTTAACACATGTCAAGCTGCGGGTGATGTCACGGGTGAGGAGGGCACCATGGAAGTTTCGGGCTATTGCCAGAGGAACATTCTGGACTCTGCTGTTTGGACTGCAGGTTGTTTGACCCATGAGAGACTTGTGGAATATTTCCATCTGGGAAAATAGCATTGATTATTGTATGGATACAGTGCCTTGTCAGTGGGGTGGTACTACTTTTGTACTCAACAAATAGTATGAGCACAACTGTACTTCTACATCTTGAGAAGGTCAGGTATCTATTTCCCAGTACAGGCACAAACAGTTACTAGTTATTGCTCCTACGAAGTACAGTAGACTTTGACTTCAACCATTTTGGACATTATATTGTCATAATGAAGCCTTCATATGGGTGAGACATTCAGAGAAAGAAAACGAGAGTGTGAGTGATGCACACAAACTGTGCTAATTTGTATTCTGTAGATGTGTTAGGTCATTATTAATTTTAGCAATGCTATAAGCATCCAGAACAATTGATCATTTAAGGCAAATTGGTGCATCGAGCAAGCGTTTTTGATTTGTGTCGTTTTATCTTTCGTTGTATTTTGTCGGTCTTGTGTTTTGTTAATAAACATTTTTGTCAACTCTTATCTGTGTCTCTTGTGGAATCTGCTTTTGTTCTGGAGCACTCCAGAACTCCCGACAGAGATTTTGTGTAAATTCTCTGTTTTCTACCACATAATGCTGCTGCTTATGTCTTTCCACATTGTTTCACTATGTCAAAATGACTGCTGTGAAAATGGTCATTGCAATAATAAAGCTTGTTTGTGGCTTTATTTTAAACACATTAAGAAAAGCTAAGTAAGATATTGAATATAAAGTAAAGAGTGAAGTCCATTTCATGTTCCAAAATGCTGCCTGATGCATATTCGATAATTCTCTCTATTGCTAATTATTTGTCAAGACTTGACCCTTGATTTCATTTTAAAAGTTCAGATGAACCTAAAATGAGAGGAACCCTCAAAACATGATCTGATGACTCAAACGGCATCTGATGAGAGAATTTCCTTACGGTAACATCAGGATATATGTAACTCATCCAATTCAGAACAGCACTACTATTTAGCCACAGGCAAGCGCTCATGCAGGAGGGAGAGAAACATGCATACAGAAATTCCAAAACATTTCAACAAGTCAACACACATTCTGTAAAATGAAGGTTAACATGGTGTCAGCCAGCCTCTCTGTCACTTGCCACGGTGTTGCAAGGTTGAAGATTCAACTGTACAAAAGAAGTAGACTTGCATGTCCCGTAGCCTTGATAGTTGAGTAACATAATCTTAAGAGGATGAATCAACACTGACAAGCCAAGCAATAGCACAAAATCACTTATATGTGAAATAGAACAATACATTTGGCCCAGTGATTTAGTGAAGGCACTTCTTAAAATGCGGCTCTTGTTTGGGGCCATCTGCTGGGCCATCTGAACGAATGGCATGTTTATTTTGGTAAAATACAGAACTTTAGAGAATGTTCAGACTGGAGCTACTGTATGTATGAGATGCACCCATATTCTTGTGGGAAACCTCAGGCCCGACTACGCCTACAAATAGATTACTGTACACACAGGACAGACAGGTACACCGCTTCAATGGAATGATGTTCCCTACAGCTTTGCCAAAGCATCTGGTTGGGGTAAGACACACGGGCTGTGAAAACAAAATCAAGTCTGTTTCCATCACTTTTGGCCACGCAAATCAATTGTAATTAATTCCTTGAGTCACAGTCAACTGCCTCAAGCTTTACTCAAGGATTTCAATGTTTCCTTCGCACAATGGCACACAGGCAGTCACACATGACTTCTGGCAGACATAACTTCATCGATGTAGCCGCGCTTGTCGACCTCATGGGCACATCTGGTCTTCCATCTCACATTCGTTTAAGTCACACAACGGAAAGAGTGAAGAGGAAGTCGAATGTAAAGGGTGTAACTGAAACACAGAAATTAAGGCTTTGTGGGAACGCTATCTTGACGCTCTCTTTTTCATTGTCTTCTATTCTTACCTTCTTTTTGCTACTTTGTGTGGAGGACTGTTAGGTTTTTCTGGTAATCTGACGCTAATAATACATCAGGAACAGGAAGACTCAGGAGGCCGGCACGGTTGTCTTTCTTGCAAGAGAGAGTGCGCTAAAACATGTCTCGGTTCACAATCTCGGAGCAGCTCTCCAGCTGGCTCTGCCATGTAAATCGTTACAGGTTCCGGGGCAACTCTGAAGAGACCGCGTTTGTCTCCTTGCATTTAATGGAAGGATGTCCCTGATACCCGATCTTCTAATGGGTGTGGGGAGTATTTGCACATTCCACAACAGTTTCAGTAAAGGAGAGTTTCAATGAGAACACACAGTTCATTCCTGAGATATCGTCAAACGGCTCCTGGTGGATGTCGATGGTCCACGTACACAGCTTGGGATGTCCCTCACATGGTGTCCTGGGGTTGATGTCATCTTCTCACAAGCAACAGTTAATTTGATCAGAAGCTGTTAACTTAACAACAAGATATTATCTTAAAAGCTAGAACAGGAGCAGCCTGAGCTCTCCCGGTCCGACAAGTCGACCATTATCAACCTACCCCATTGTAAATGAGGTATTTGCGAGATCTCACTCTGGAACAGGTTTTAAAGTTACACAGAGAGTAAATATGGGATAACAGAATTACATTTATTCCAATAAGGATCTTATTTTATTTTCAAGAATATGGCAAGTGTTCAAAAACAGACTCTTACTTGGCTCTGTACTCGAATGCTTTGGGTGCATGATGGCTCCACACCCCCCCGACAAGACCTGCAGAGACATGCTGTCATATGCAAGTGATTTATACACTAATCCTTTTATAATCCCAACAAGAAAAGAGTCGCATTGAAATCCACTGGTACTGGCACTTTCATTTTGTCAAAGGGCAAAATATTTTTATAACTGTCAAGCGCAAACATGTGATTCACAATTCATGCTATTATGCCACTTGGCGGTGGCGCGGTGGACGACTGGTTAGCACGTCCGCCTTGCAGCGCAGAGGTCATGGGTTCGATTCCGGGCCCCGGCCTAGGAAGCCGTGTCGAGTTTGCGTGCGCCTGCGTGGGTTTTCAAACTCTGTTTATATACGGCGCTGGGTATAGAGTCTCAAAAGTGGTCAATCGGGTCACAATTATCTCCAGGTACGACTGTATTCATAAATTATTCTGTATTGTCACCATTCTCAAGAATAATTAATAAAACAATTGAATCGTCATCATAAAAAAATACAAATAGTTTTGTCATTAAATATTTTCAAGGGTTAGCCTTTGAGGCTTAGTTTTTGTTTTGTTTAGTGCATTACACCAAAAACACTTTGTAATAATTATATTATCGTGTCGAATCATGTTTGAGTTGAGTGTGTTGCAGAAAGCTCGCCTTCGGGGACAGCACCTACAGAACACACCAGGCAGGACACGCAACAGCGAGGGGAGAAATGAAGAAGCGCTTGAATCCGAATAACGTAATCACCAGGCCCCAAAAAGCTTTGATGGCATTTTTTTTATTGAAGAATTCTAATACACCCTCGCAAGTATAAAGCAGAAAGAAAAAGTCAACACTCCCTACAAGCATGCAAACAAATCATTGTTATGGCCTGATCAGCCCACAACCTAAATGCTGACCGTCTAGGGTGCGCACTTGGACTTGTTGATGGTGCTTTCAGCTGACTTGGAGCCCAAAGACACTTTACAGGTGTAAGCGGTGTCTGTGTTCCATTCGGAAGTCTCCACGGTCAAATAGCTGCTGATTTTGTAACTTTGGTCCGCCTGTCGCACGGCGGGGTCGGTCGTGATGGCACCGCTCACTGGAACGCCGTGAGCCAACCATGTGACGTCTGCATATGGAGACGACTGAGTGGCCACGCAGACCAGGGTGGCATTTTTGGACTGAAGCTCGGCGCTGGCCGGTGGAAATACCGTCACCACGGGCGCAGGGAGGTCAGAGCCTGGAGGGTTAAGATCCATTTCCTTGTGTTAGTATTGCAAAGGTGCAGAGAAGCCCACCCAGCGACCCACACATACCAAAATACTGTACATCACGTCATACAAACCCATCAACATATATTATCTGTTTAAAATGAATGATGAATAACACCACGTATATTAATTTACTACAACAAACATGTGGAGAACCCACAGTTTTGGATCCCTGGCTCCAATGAATCCAAACAGTAAAGTGATCTGAACTATAAAAGAAAAAAAAAAGCCCTGTATTCAATCATGCTTAATTGTCATTGACAATAGCTTGATCGGAATACTTTGCATTGATGTAGGAGTGCCCTGAATCATACTGAGAAGTGTTTCTGATATTTTTAGTCATAAATATAAAGGTATATAATGAAATATAAAAGAAAAAAAATCTTTAAAAATAACATGCATAATAATTATGTTATTGTGAATATAGTGAAGGCAACCACACAACTAACATAAATATAGGCCGCCTAAACGAAATAAAATATAAATCAACAAAATAATTGAATATGATACATCGAAAAATAAATATATTGTTATTGTGCATAAAAAAGGTGACCATTTTTAAAAAAAGGTAAGTTTAATATTAGATGAGATTGATTCCAAAACAAAAAAAGTATACTTCACTGTCAGAAAAGACATTGGTGGCCATCACTGCGAAATATTGGAATAAATAGTACTCATGTAAACCTAAACTACAAGATTAAAAAAATAAAAATAAAAAAACACCTGCTGAAATGTATGGAAATGTTGTACATTAGTAGATTAGGAGAATTTGAAGGACTTACTTGTCACAAACAGCTTGGTTCCTCCTCCGAATACCACAGTGATTCTGTTTGTTTTCACGGCCTTACAAAAACTGATGAGCCTGAGGACTCCTCCACAACATTCACGGGCTGGGCCTTTTCATGATATTTGCTTTTGATCGAAAATACTTCTGGATGGAGATATTCATTCCTCTGTCACATATCTCTGCTCCGGTGGTGGTGGAAGTCAAAATATCAGTCAAGTGGTCACCGAGATGGAAATGTCCATTTAGAGGAGCATCGTGAAGGTGAATCTTAAAAGAGCAACATGTTGGCCCTGTAGAAACAATGCTTTGAGGAGGTGGGATTACCATCTTCATCTTCTGAATTCTCCACCTTGATTAGATATGGATACATCCGTACAGCTTTTGTTGTATCAATGATATCATTAAAATTGTGTATTAACATTGTTTTACACTGTATTTAACAGGTGTATTTTCATTTGAATGGGAGCATCCAGCCATTCATCTGTCCAATTTCTACAGCGCTTGTCCTCACCTGCATCATGGGTAAATTAGACCCTATCCCAGCTGACTTGTGGTCATGAAAGCAGGGAACACCTGGGACTGCAAACCTTGATGCTGTCTTAAGAACAATAGGCCCATAACCAGAATCCCTTCCTAAGAATCCACCATGTGAAACAGATGCAGAGCGTGTTGGCTCAACTCAAAGCAGAAGTAAGAATGGGGAGTTTTTGCGACCCACAAAGTCACTGTGCTACGAGTACACTAGCAGCACTGTCCCATGTGCTACAATAATACTCAGCAGAGTCTCCGACCTCAGCCTGTTTAATGATTAACTTGTAATTTGTCGGGGAGGATGATTTCGCATCAAAACGACTTGAGGGGAATCCTCCTCCCAAGGAAGGTGAGGAATGCGTATGGTAATAATACAGCACAAACTGAGGAGCGTCTCCGGGAACCTGTTTATAAAAACTGACAACATAGCCGTCGTCCCTCTGGATGTCACAGTTGAAAACAACTTGTTGTCCTACAGGAACTGTCAGCACTGCCGGTGTCTGGGTCAGCACCTTGGCTGCGTCAACATCTGTCAAAGGAAAAAAAACAGAATTAACAACAATCTGCTATCACCTGACTCAAAAATGTCAACATGGAGGAGAAACACCAGAGAGGGTCTCACAAGTCAGCGCGCTGATGAGAAGGCAGAGGGTCCCCAGCATGGTGTCTTCTGGTCGTGGGGAAACGTCAGGCGAGCGAGTCAATGAAGCAGTGCTAGAATGGTACGGCGGCTTTTAAAAGGGCCGGAGAGGAAGTGCTGGAGAGCTTCACACGTCAGCGATCATTCATTCAGCGGTAGGCTGTGCGGTTGGTGTGCGGGCCTTTAGTGGAGGATTACTTGACCTTATCCACCTCTTGATGCCACCATTATCACATCAAAATGATAGAAACCACCAATGCGACACAAAAAAAACGATATACTGTAAAACGCATGCAAAGGTGCATCGTCTGGAGCTGTTTAGAAGCAATAATTGATATGTTAACATGGTAAAAAACATAACCCATTCATTTTTTTTAATCACCAGAGATGAATTAATGTGGGGATATTTTCCTAGTGAAATGCTGACATTGAAGAGTTCATTGAAAATGAAATGAAAGTGTCCTGTACAGTGAAATCATAAATATGTTTCTAAATATTTTTCAAATGTTGGAATGTACAAAGACTGCGGACTGTGTAGCTCAGAATTGTGGAGGTACAATGTTTAAAGTGTGAGTCGCCATTACTTTTTTTCCATTTTCCATGGTTTGATTTTTCAAGAATCATTTAACCGACTTGGCAATTTTTTTTTCTCTGTTGGTGTGTCGAATTTACTTTACTTAATTTTTTTTAGGATAGTAATTTATTTATTTATTTATTTTTTGTCTTTTCGCTGTTATGCTGCACACAAATGAAAAGGCTGTCTCCATTAGTGATGTCAACCCAAGTGCAAATGCTTTTAAATCCAGGTGAAAAACTATACTTTTTAATCCCCATTTCTTTGATTAAGGTCTTTTTAAATATTTTTAAAATCAATCTCTCCAAAATGTTGTTCTTGCAACTGTACTTTCCTTTTGTTATTTTAATTTTATTTCTTTACTTTTCTTTTAAACATCTAACTCTTTTAGCTGTAAATGTTTTTAAAATTACTTTTAATCATGTGAAACACATTGAGTTACCTTGCTTCATAAAATAAAGCTCCCTTGCCTTGCCTTTAAGTTACACCAGGCAACACTACTAGATAGGCTTGACAGCACGTTGAAGCTGAAATCTGATTGCGCAACAAATCCAAGACATCATTTTTCTCAAGTCGTCATTTCATCAAATAAAATGTAATCCCAAAAATTTTAGTGGCATTTATTAAGTGAGAACACACGTCCATGGCTCACTTTCCATGAAATACATAAAAGCATTAAACTTTCAGCAAAAATTTGCCCATCTGAAAGCGAGCATGTTCATTTGATTTTATGGGTATCAGTAAATTGTCAAACCAAGAATCCTATTTGTCTCCAGGGATGTTTGATGCAAAGATGCGTGAAGTAACTAAAGCACACATTTCTTGATAGGTCATCATTTTTTGGGAAAAAAAAAAATCTTACTCATAAAATAAAAGTCATTATTTGAATATTGAATGCCAGACAATTGAGGGTGTGTGTTTGATTTTTCTTTTTCAAACAACCTTGCTCAGACTTTCAGGTATTATTTGCTCATTTTAAAGCAAGAATCCTGCTAATTCTCCCATCTTTGACTGACTTTACATGTACAGTTATTTGTTCATAAAGATTGCATATGAATATCTACTCTGTCCTCATCTGCTCACCATAATGTTCTCCTATGAGTTACATTACTACTTGTTTCTGGAATGATGGACCAGATTGAGCTCAGCGTGATTTGAGAGAAGTGAAACTTGATCACTTCATTTGCATAGAGCCAAAGTGGAAGGGAAAGGGGCATGCAGGTGCATCCTGGGACGGCAGAGAGTGGATGCTTCATTAGTCGAGCGCAAAGACCCGGTTTCTGTTGCGTTTCTCATTTTATCTCAACACTATTCTGTGATTAAAATCCAATCAATCTGCTTTTTTTTTCCACATCTCATCATGAATACAGTATTCATAATAATTACAAGAATAGCACCAATGCAAATTGTGGTTCACAACATCCTTATTTCCTGGATAATGGAGGTAAGAGAGAAATTTACCCTGGTAATGGGAGTCTAAGAACAGCCAATCGATGTTTGTGTTCATAATGTCAACACACTTTAAAAATAAACATATACTATAAATATAAAGGTAGCAAAAGAAGGACATTATTTTTTGTGCAGTTTTTTTTTAAATTTTTTTAGCAAAACGGGCGTGTAATCCTTACAGTAAACCTCCTTTTACTTGGACAATCTAAAAGTTACTACAACTTAAATTTAAGAACATTCCGAGGGTGTTGGTTTTACTTTTACCCAAATAAGTGCATAAATTTAATCAGAATTTCGAAATTTACAAAAAACCTTTGTCACTCTTTATTAGTAGATAACAGAAGTTCTCTTGCCACCTTTGTATGAATCTTAGCTTGATAAATCTATGATTATTTCCCTCGGCTCGTCACTCTTCCCGCCCTTCTCTGTCGTGGTTGTCGCTGTCTGATGACGTAACACACTCTGTTTTTACCATGGCAGCGGCTACCTTTGCTAACTGAAAGACAAAATGTCATTTTTGTAGCAGTTTCAGCGGCAACGAATCTAGAAAAACAGCACATCTCTCAGAATGACGAACAGGACGTCATATTTCTATGACCCCGACGTGGGCAACTTTCATTACGGTGAGTACCTGGTTGTGTTGATGAGCGGGCCGACAAAATGCAATGGATGCTCATCATATCTGTAGATTTTCTTCGCTTCTCTCGAGTATTTAGTCGCGTGTTTATTTAAAATGTGAGCCCTGCTGTTGTCCTTGAGACTTATTTGCTCTAATGTTTTGTAAAATGTTTCATCTCATACAGTTTGTTTACCGTTTGAAATTATTTTTAAAAGATGAGCATTTAACTGCAAATTTAGAATCTTATCCTAAACCCCAGTTGGACCCGAGCTTGAAGCTTTCATCGTCACAACCTTCACACGCAATATCGCTGAAATGTTTTTTTCCCCTCCCCGAAATAAGGTGCCGGTCATCCGATGAAGCCTCACCGATTGTCCCTGACTCACAGCCTGGTGCTGCACTACGGACTTTATAAGAAAATGATGGTGAGGTCAACAGTTCAGCTTTACAATAGAGAGCTTTTGATCATTTGACCAACGTTTTTTTTACCCACCATGGGGGACTTGTAGGTCCACTCCCGCTTGTTTTCATCTCCTTATATGTGCTCAGATGAGGGTTTAAAAACTGACAAAGTAGAGGAAAACTTACACTGTGGTAAGACACAACATGATGACATTTCCTGTCATAAACAACCGTGATCGCTCGACAATTCAAATATCTCTCACCACCAAGCTGTGTGAAGACAAGCGGATTTAAAACAAAGACTTTCACGTAATGACTTGGGATGAGCATGGCTTACTTAAATTAAAATGGCATTGACTTTGCCCAACATAGCCATGAGTTTGATGGCAGTCAGCTGCCATTGTAGTCAACAAAGAATCCGACATTTCTGTCGTGCTTGTACATTTAATACAGTATAATACCACGGCAGTCATCGACCGACATATGATGTCATGGTAAAAGTATCTATATAACTGCATGCTACAACATATAAAAAGTATAAAATTTTTGAACCATTAAAGTATATCATACTTTAATATTTTTGCAGGTGTTTAAGCCATACAAAGCGTCACAGCACGACATGTGTCGCTTCCATTCTGAAGACTACATTGACTTCCTGCAGAAGGTCAGCCCTAACAACATGCAGGGCTTCACCAAGAGCCTCAACACTTTCAATGTGGGGGATGATTGGTGAGTGTTTACAGCCAACCATTGAAATATCCATCCGTTTACTTTCTATAGCACTCCTCGCTCAGGTCTCTGGTAACCTGGAGGCTGGATGCACTCCAGGGTGGAGAAATAATGAGTAATATATTGCTCAGACTTAGACTTGCACTGTATGGACCACACGGTGACTTCTCGCCAAGTAGTTGCCATTTCGAAATATTTGTGTATCTCTGCAATTTGATTTGCCTAATTATGAGGCTGTCATTCTGTGTCTCAGTCCGGTCTTTCCAGGTCTTTTTGAGTTCTGCTCCAGATATACAGGAGCCTCGTTGCAGGGCGCCACTCAACTCAATCACAAGGTAACACCACACAATTATATAAAATGTATACCGGTAAATGGACATTATTTCATGAGCACGTATCGACCTCACAGTGTTGCTTTTCAATCATTGTAATTCTTGATGGCGCCTTACGTTACCTTCCAGATTTGTGACATCGCTATCAACTGGGCCGGAGGATTACACCATGCTAAAAAGTTTGAGGTCAGAACACACATGCGCACAAAAGCGACTGACATCTGACATTCTAATAATTCCCGTTTTTTGACTACCATTGTCAGATTCGTTGAACAAGACATAGTTCTTGTTGTACTGTGATTATTCAAATCAATAGAGCGCATGATTGCCTTTGTAAAGACAGAACTTTTCATTTTTGCTCTCTCGAATAAGTGCACGTCGGACATGTTTTTGTAGTTGTTTTTATCATGTATTAGTTATTTATTGGCTGAGCAAAGGTGTTTCTGTTGCGTTTGCAGGCGTCGGGATTTTGTTACGTCAACGACATAGTCATCAGTATACTGGAGCTTCTCAAGTAAGACGACACACAACGGGATGTTACCGATTGCTCTACCATATCGCTCTACACACAGTCCTGTGTGTGTGTGTGTGTGTGTGTGTGTGTGTGTGTGTGTGTGTGTGTGTGTGTGTGTGTGTGTGTGTTTATGTATTTAGATACCATCCCAGGGTCCTGTACATCGACATAGACATTCACCACGGCGATGGCGTGCAAGAAGCCTTCTACCTTACCGATCGTGTCATGACCGTGTCCTTCCACAAATATGGGAATTACTTTTTCCCTGGAACAGGTGAGCACTCTGTTTTAGCATTCTCAGAAATGATTAAATGCTGCAGAATCCTCAGGGAGGGGAGGGGAGGGGGGATAAGAAGACTCTTTTGTCCCTGAGAAGTTACAAGACATTCTAGAAGCCCAGGGCGATGAATAATTTCGAGTTTGACAGGATGTATTTGAGCCTCGATGTGTAATTTGGACCATGTGTGTGGATTAGAGAAAATCCGACTTCCTGTTTTGAAAACGTATTGAAGAAGTAGGTCGAATTGTATTACGTGTATATTCAGTGAAATAATTCAAAGACCATAAGTAGCGTAAGAAAACGCTATGGATTCTGCAGTTGTGTCTGCAGACTCCATCTTTCTTTGGCTTTTTTTTTTTTTTTGTCTCGACAAAAAGTCATCACAAGGGCAATGCGGTGCTTTGAAACCGTGCGCTTGTCTGTTTTCTGCAAGTGTGGAATCATGATGCGTACTGCATGTGTCGTCCAAGGTGACATGTATGAGGTCGGAGCCGAGAGTGGCCGCTACTACTGCCTCAATGTTCCTCTCAGGGACGGCATTGATGACCAGAGTGAGTTCCGCACCGTCCCCAGCAGAAATCAATCTGTTTTGCAGTTATGCTATTTGACTGTGTGTGAATGTCGGTCTATCTTTGTGTGTGCGTGTTAGGTTACAGGCAACTTTTCCAGCCGGTTATTAAGCAGGTGGTGGATTTCTATCAGCCGACGTGTATTGTTCTACAGGTAGGCCAAACACCTAATTAGCATCTCACAGATGGACAACCCGAAAACGATGCACTCTTAAACCTTATCACGAAAGTTGTTTTTTTTTTTTTTTGTAATCTTTGCAAAACATTTGGAACACTTAAGAAGTCTTGCACAACTCCTGCTTGATGAATACATAAAGTTCTGGACTATCATCCACGTAGTTTTACATTTGCTGAAGCAGAACCAAAATTGCCCTTTCAGTGTGGAGCAGACTCTCTGGGTTGCGACAGGCTGGGCTGCTTTAACCTCAGCATACGAGGACACGGGTTAGTATTCTAACAGTCCAACAGTTATTTATTGCACCTCTTCGTATTCCTATTCCTTCAAAGTCCAAGTGTTTTGCAGCGAGTGCGTAGAGTTTGTGAAGAGCTTCAAGATTCCTCTCTTGGTCCTGGGCGGAGGCGGATACACAGTGCGGAATGTGGCTCGATGCTGGTAAGTTGTCAATTAAGTCGTAAGTCATGAAGTCCTGTCCACATACGTTGGAGTGATCATAAAAAGCAAGGTCACAGATCATCCTACAAAAAGTACATGAAATCTAAAAACTCTTGAACTCTGCTTTGCATTCCAGGACCTTTGAGACGTCCCTCTTATTGGATGAATCGATCAGCGACGAGCTGCCTTACAGTGGTGAGATGTTGCAACTTCATGTGTTTCGAATTACAACGGCAAGAACGCGTTGAGGGCATTTATTCGACTTTGGCGCCAGCTAGTGGACAAGCCATGTAGCCATGATGTAGTCAGCATCCGGGGGATGATGTTACGACGCTTTCAACATGTCTTCCAGAGTACTTTGAGTACTTTGCTCCCGACTTCACTCTGCATCCTGACGTCAGCACCAGGATAGAAAACCAGAACTCCCGACAGGTGAAAAATCCAACAAAATTATTGTGGTGTTAGGGCGTTAACAAGCATCTATCTCAAAGCACGTCTTCCGCATGTAACCACGCCAATCTTGAATGGGTTGGCGGGCGCAGTATTTGGAGCAGATCCGTCAGACGGTGTTTGAGAACTTGAAGATGCTCAACCACGCTCCCAGCGTTCAGATCCACGACGTCCCCTCGGACATAATGAGCTACGAACGCACCGATGAGGCTGACCCCGATGAGAGAGGAGGCGAGGAAAACTACACACGGTCAGAACACACTTCAACTACGACGCTGACAAGTACAAGTGCATTCATGAAACACACATCTGAAGTTTCGTTCCTGTTGTCACTCCTCCACAGGCCGGAAGCAGCGAACGAGTTCTACGATGGCGATCATGACAATGACAAAGAAAGCGATGTGGAAATTTGACCTGCTTTGAAGGACTGGGGCGATTTATAACCAGCGGTTCGCCTCCTGCCTTTTTTAGGTCACTGACAATTATGATGGACACACTGAATATCTGGACATTTAAAAATATTCCTAGTTTCAATGTTTTGTATATCTGTTTTCATCAGAACTCGCCTGTAGTTTGCCCAGTTTTTAAATGTGTCTTTTGTGATCTTGTTCATACTTTGACTGAGAGACACTCACCTGATATGCTTCATTTTTTTCATTTGTAAGGTTTGGGCACAACCTTAACAATAAGCAGTTGCCGGTGAAATAGTTGATCTAATTCATCTGGAAGGCTCATGCCCAAGATGCTTTTACAGTCCGAACATGCTACAGTGTCAATTCCCTCTGACATAAACATTTCTCATGTGCCTTTCTGTTCTCATTGGTAGTACATTAACTTCCGTTTGTTGCTGGATTCTACAGCAGTGTAACAAGTGAACATGTCACTGTATATTACACTAAAACATTATCTGGTATATGTAAGGACTGTCGTGTGCAGCAGTTTAGGTAAGTCAGTGATTCACTGTTTGTAAACTATGAAACTTGGTTGGCTGATGCAATCCAGTCTTCTTTTTAGCCAGATTCTTGTGCTTTTGATATTTTTGCAGCATTTTTTGTTAAAATAAAAGGATCATGTCCACTTTTTTTGGTAACCAATCCCACGCTGCCCGCTCTCAAGGCAGGCGAGTGTCCCATTGCACCGTCAGTGACCCCGATTTCAAACTACCATAACATAAGAGTACACATCACAGAAGGTAAAGCAATGTTGATAGTGACTTTATTCCGCATTCATACATTGCTATGCTGAACAACCGACACCACAAATAGTGTTTCAAGAGAAAACACTCCTTCCTGCACCTTAACATTTTGTCAAGAGTCTTCATCTTGGTGCTCGGGTAAACCACATGCTAAGATTTGCTTTCATGTGTGGAGAAACACTGATGATGCAGTTCAACTACAAAACATACCGGGTTCAAATCAGGCAAGAGAAGCAACACAGATACCGGTAACTAAAATCTTAAAATAAATATCATCATTCACATACACGCCATATTAGCAATCAACTTTAAAATCAAACAATACTGTATGTTGAATGGTGAAGGTTGTGACAGAGGGTTGCGAAATGCAATAAATATTTCAATTTCCAGTGACTTGACATATTGGAGGAGAGGAGACTGGTGGGAGGACTTAAAGTGCGGTTCTGTATTGTGGGTAGATTCTGTAGTGAGTGGGTACAATGTTCAAATTTTAGATAGAGGGTGTCTTGAAGGTTGACAAGTGGCTGAGGTCAAATCTTACGTTTCTTAATCAAGCTAATCTATGCAAAATGAGCGTCATGATGCTGACTGATGAGGAAATGTTTCCACGTAAACTGTGTGTTAGGACACGAGAGGCACCCGAACCAACTGTCACAACTATTAATACATTTACAGTAAGCGACCTCAACGTACCATTTTGCTGAGAGACGCCATGATGGCTCGCGAGGCTTAGACATTGATTCCAACATTAGCTCTTTAGCCTGAAACAGTAAATGCAGTCACGGACAACATCAAGACTCCAAGATTAACTTCTGAACACACACGATAGCGAAACTTCATCTTATGCCAGGAACACAAACATTCTAAAATACCGCGTCAGTGCTTCGACAGTTCTGAGGTGTGGGCGTGCGTGTATTTCGCAAGGCTCTACAGTTCCTCGCTCTCATAGAGGGGGGCAGTGTGCTGCACGGGGGGCTCTGCTGTCACAGCGGGCACATGGCTCAGAGATGACAACAGGTTCAATGCCTTGGAGCCAGGGGGCGCAGTCTTCATGGGTGGGACTGCTCGGCCTCGCAAGGACATAAAAAGGATTAAAAACGTTGAGTTATAATTCTCTGAACAAAGAATTTATGCGACTAGTCATTTCAAAATGCGATTAAAGAAATTCAAGTGCAATCAACAGAGGTGGGGTTGTTGGTGAAGGAGTTAACATTCCTGTCATGCCAGGAGCCTGAAAATAACTCTTCCCCTCCACACAATATGGAGCAGCACAGGCTGGGCGCCTCAACTGTCACATGTACTGTACGCTATGAACATAACATACGGCTCCTTATAAATCAACGCTTTGCAATACGGACTTCCTATATTAAACGGCATACTGTCGACGTCAGGTGTGGTGAGAACTACAGCTTTACTTTAACCAAGACCAAGTGAATTATTCACTTAAAAGCAGTTGCACACATACATCACTGCATGTGGTAAAAGTGAATCACTACAGTATTTCACCTCGGTAGACTAGTATGAGGGAACATGTTAAAAAAAAATCTGTTTACAATGAATCACTGGATTTCACCGTTTACAATGACGCAATCATATTGAAGAGATAAAATAAAACGTTCGGCTGCAGGCATTTCGGATTTTGCAAAGCGAACAGCTCTCAACTTTCTGAGAACCACCCATAATAATTTGAATCCCAAAATGGGTCCAACTCCACTTGATCAATGCAAGAAGGCTTTCAACTTGTATCAAATGACACTTGAGCACACGCAAAACAAAAGGCAGGTCACTTTCTCTGCCGTGTAAGCCGTCAACCAGCACACCGAGCAGGTGGTGTGCGGGTTATGTCATCGAGCAGAAACCTAATATCCCCCTTGTACTTTGCTCCAGTGAGCCGCCTCTTTCCAATGGATGGAGCTAACGTTTACACTTGTGGCCCACATGCAGCCTTTTACGATCCAGAGCAATAGCTCATGTGCCCAATTAGGTCTCTGTTTGATGGTGTCATGCGGTGTTTGGTTTATGCCTTTCAGACTTGAGAATCGAGTGCGGTCTGGCGTTAAGTGCAGGGCATCCTCCATCTGTGCTTTGATTGTACCGCCCAACTGGGGCTACCCTGGTAACTACTGAGAGAGGAAGAAAGTTCAATGGACTTACAGCTGATATCCAGCCTGGCGTTGCATGTCGACAGGCCAGCCTCATTGATAGCAGAGAGTGTGTACCACCCCGCATCGGACTTGGTCACCCTCTCTATCAACAAGCACTGCCTGCCCGAGCCGTCTTGGTACAGGCTGCACAAACATGACAAGAGTAGTCAACAGTCAAGAGACGAATGCGTGAACACTGAGACGGACTGAGACATCACTTGGGAACGTTTGGATCCGGTTTGATGTGGAGGTCTAGTGAGAAGGTACTGAGTGAGCTCACCTCATCCTGGTTGGATCGATGCGTAGCATCTCTTTATCTTTCTTCCAGAAGAGTTGAGGAGGAGGCGAGGCGTCCACCTTGCATTCTAACCTGACAGTGTCACCTTCGAGAGCTCTGAAGTTTGACATCTTTTGAATGAAGGAGGGCGGGCGAAGAGCTTCTTGGGCTATAGAGTGAAAACAATTCGTGGATAATGGATTTCATTTAAATGGGAGACGCAGTTGAAATACGTTTAGTAGCTGCTCCAAATAAAGTTAATCCTAACAGTTGCATTTTGCAATGAAAAAGTCAGAGGGTACAAAACTTTCTAAGGCAATGGACACAAAGTAATATCATGATGTGTATCATTTATAAATATGTGCGCATTATTTGTTTTTTCATTTCACTTCAAAGGAAGATTTGAATTTATATTTCAGGATGCCCCCCCAACCCCCACCCCTCCACCCACACACACACACACACACACCCTCCCACGGTTGTCTTTTCAATGTCTACTGAAGAATGTAATGCCATTTTACCTATGACATCAAGCCTCAAGGTAAATCTGCATTCTCCTGCACGGTTCCTGGCCACACACTCGTACACGCCGGCATGGTGCACGGTGACAATCTCGATGATGAATGAGTGCATCCCTTTCTCGCAAACCAGCATCTTGTGGTAGTCGTCCGGACGTAATGCTTTACCGTCCAAGTACCAGCAGACATCTGGTGTCGGGAGTCCTCCAACCTGAATCAGATGAGTGAAGAGTATTTTACTTGCACGTCAGAACACTGCATCTGCTCATTTAAAAAAAAACAACAAAAAAAAGTCTTGCTACCGTTTCTTGACGCCCATAGTTTGTATCCACCATTTCTGAAAAGTGACACGTTCAATGGGTGTTTGCATGTCTCACCTTGAAGTCAATTCTACAGAATCGGCCCTCCTCCACAGTGAGGTCTTTAGGGATTTGCATGAAGCGAGGGGCGTAACATTTCTCCTGGATAGCGGATTCCTCGTTCCCCCGCTCATCTGTCCCACTGTGGTGCTTCCCCCTGCAAGGGGGAGAACCACTATTTGTGATCCCTGTGATTCACCATCCAGTGAGTAGATTTCACTTGCATATAACTAAACACACACAAACAAACACACACAGTGGTGTCCTCTTTTGTAACTCCATTAGCTTTGGGATTGATACACCAATAAGTTTTGGTTTGTTTGAGAAATGTTGGATTCATGAGAGTTTTATTTGTTAGCTCATATATTTTCATGCCGCATCCCTGGATCCATCCATTTGACGTTGTTTGACAGATTTAACAGCTCTACACAGCATTTAAGATTTGCTCTTACCGGTATTTAATTTTTTTTGTACCTTAATTCAAATCTAAGAATGACATTCATGATCACGTGACTGAACTTTAATTTAGCTCCAGACAACCATTCACATTCACTCTTGAGCTGAGATTTGACCCTTCAAATATTTTTGGTATGAGGCCGCAATAACGATTGCCAATCTTTTTAGTGTTTTGCTACGTATTGGGAATTTTTGAGCTCAAAGTACTTGGCCTTAACTCCACCACCCTGTGCACTCGTCATACACACCCGAACTGAAGGCATTATTCCATCCCATGCAATTTCTCCAATAACTACTAAATCAGTTTCCAACGATTTAATTGACAACATATTTACCATAGCCCACCAGTGTGTCTTCCTTCTGGCGAATCTGGCTGTAACAGAAAAAAAAAAACCCCAGCTCAAAGTTAATTCATCAATCAAAGTGAATAAAATAACCCGATGGCTTACTCCAGCCTGTATGGAGCACTTTGCTAGCACTGTATTCGTCAAGCACTGGCAACAAGCGCCGTACAATACAGTGTCAGCATGATTAACTCATTCTTTAGCGCCCTTAATTTGCGACTGAACATCATTTCAGGACATTGTTGTGTTGTTCAAGTCGGTGGCAACAGTTTGTGATTTGTGATGGCACCTGGTCAAGTTGTGAGTCTGAAAGACTGTCTTGGTCAAACACGTAGTTGGCGTTGTCTGGACCCAGCAGTCGTCGAGCCATGCGCTCCTCATAAGAAAGTTTCTGCCCGAAAATAACCATCTTTGTTAATCGGTGTGTGTGTGTGTGTGTGTGTGTATATTTTTCCCGCCCCAATTTTTTTTTTAAAGAAAAAACAACACATACCTGACTGTTTTTTCTCCTTGGTTCTTTTGAACGTAGCTTCTTTTCCAGATCCTGGATGAGAGCATCTTTGGAACCTTGGATCTCTTCATCTGTGGAGCGAGAGGATGACGGCCGAGAAGCGACAGCTTTCTTGACAATTTGAGGCTTCGGAAGACTAGGACAGAAAAAAAGAATTAAAAGTTTGTGAATAAGGAGAAATTACGTTGAATAAACCAATCATCAGGACTCTAAGTCATGACTAAGAAATCCACTGTTTATCATGAAACATTCTGTCGATGGTGTGGAATTTGTTTGCTCTCACTTTGATATACATTGTGTAGTTCCACAGTCACAGCCGACCCAAATTTGTGTCAGATATATTTTTCCAGAAAAAAAAGGATCTACTTTGTACAGCTTAACCATGACAAACATTTAAAATAATTACATTTGCATGCAGCTGAAGCAAGCATTGTCTACTGGCTGGGTGGAACAAGGCCTGAATGTGAAACTGATGTTTACTCACGTGTTCGGCGTCCCCTTGTAATTGGCGGGCAAGGAGACCACGGCAGGCGGCTCTCTGTTTTGACTGTTAGGTGTGTTGGGCTGAGGCAGCGAGGTGGGAGAGAGGCTGGAGCGAGGGAAGGGAGGGGACAACGGGGGAGGCTGCTGAGAGATGGAGGAAGGAGAAGCTTCTTTTATGGGGGGGTGAGGGCTTGAAGGGGCTCGTGGTGAGCAGGATGGGGAGGCCGAGGAAGAGACGGTGGAGCTGGGAGACAGTTTTGAGTAAGGGGAGAAAGAGGACTGGGAGGGCAACACGGAACAGAGGTAGGCGGCGGAAGCAGACATGGTGTTCTGATTGGCTGGCAGAGTGGCGCTGCCAAGACCACTAGCGCTTGGGATGCTCGGGGTGAGGGTGATGGTCGAGCGCATGGTCACGCGTGAGGAAGTGGACGATGGCAACGTGGAAGAAGGGGCAACAAAGGAGTGAAGAGGAGCGGCAGAGGAAGTGGAAAGAGGGGAGCTCAGACTGGATGAAGATGGGGACGACTTGCCTTGACCATTCGGCTGCGTCTTATTCTGAGTCAGGCTCAGTGACTGAATCTGGGACTGAGATTGAGATAAGGCCTTTGACACTGACTGGCTTTGTGAAGACATCCTTTTAGTTTGATTTTGAATTTCAGCCACACTCGAACTATGCTTGGAACACGTCAGGTTTTCCTGGGAATTATTCTGGTTCTCCTGCGCCTCCCTGATCACACTTTCGTAGCTGGGTGCCTGAAAGGCTGACTGCGACTGAATGAAGTGTCTGGGCCGCGCATAGTTGAAGGCACTGGGAGGGAAGGCGCCGGGCTTAAAAGTAGGCACGTCGGGCAGGTTCATAGCGTTGCCTCCTGATGGGGAGGACTGGACAAAAGAAGAGCATGAACAACAAGTAAACAAGGTGGAACAATTCAAGAGGAGATACGAGACGAGGAGCACATTGTCAGCTAAATGAGTTGGAAAGAACTTTTTTACATTGAAACGGAGCTTGCTTGGAGTGAACAGCTTGGGCGTCGTTTGTTTTTCTTTGACTTGTGAAGACGGAGGGTGAGGGCCAGATGAATGGACTGTGACCTCTGGTGACCAATGGACCTCTGAGCACCGAGAAAACTGCTCCGGACTGTGACTGAAGCGCTCTTGACGAGGATGCTCGACCAGCAGATCCTCTTAGAAGCTGGGTGATGGTACACCAGTTTGAAATATCTTATTATGGTTTCAGCATATGAGAATCAGAACAACAGTCAGAGACAAGGATGAGCGTGACACACTCTCCAATCAATGCAAATCTTAACTTATTTCATGATCACCAGTTGGTTTATATTTAGCTGAAGTATGACAATGACAAACGAGCCCATGTGTCAAGTTCTGTTGTTTGTGCATATGCCAAAGCCTCTCATCTTCAGTTGTCAATTTTGTATTTGAGTGACTAGCCTTAATGCTCCGTGACACCAAACGGTATTTGTGAATGCGGTTAAATGTTTTGAGGCGCACCAAACCACATCACATTCAACACCACAGTCTAACAGGTTTAATCTTATTCAAAAGAAAACTAAATATTTTACATTAAATTGACTGGTAAATCATTAACAAACCGTTCAACACATTTCTATAAGTGTAATTCCGCAAGATAGGTAACGTACTGAAAAGTCTTGGTGCTAAAAGTGCTAATGCAATACAGTAACGAGTCAGAAGTTACAGTTCGGTGGGTAGGGCTGGGCAATGTGGCTGAAAAAGTGCTTCATGATCAGGGTTCAACATTTTTTTTTCCTTGCAGAGCAGTTTTGTGAATCAGTGACTTCATTTGAATAGCAACCTTCTAATTTTCTGGAGCATATATTTTTTTTTTCTCGACTTGCTTGGCAACATCTTGGCATCTCAGCACTCACAAAATATTTAAAGGTGACTGCAAGTTCCATTTCCTGGTAAACATGATTTTTTTACGATTTAAGAAAACAATTAGGAAGCGAAAGGTCTCATGATGCTTATCATCAGTGTATATATTAACATTAATTTCAGCGTCATCAATGGGCAATGCTTCAGGGAATAGATTTGAACAATTTCCAACGTTCATGGTGGCTGAATTGAGGCCTTGCAGACTGTGTGCAAGGGAGAAAGATTAAGTGGGCAAAGCTATATTGGTCAAGGAATTTGGACATCAGCTGGCAGGTGCAGGCACACGACTGGTGACTCACACACACACACACTTATGCATGCGTGCATGGTAACACACAAAGTTTGCGTGGCACGGCTAAGCGTGCACTATCCTTTTCGTCCTCTGTGACTGACAACGACAAAGTGAACAATGCAATCTGGTCATTGTGCTTTGACATTTGTTGTCAACATTACCTCAAAAATAGAAGCAAACCAGCTATAGATCTTGTCACCTTTCACTCTGCAAATGCCCAATCACATTTATGCATGTTTATATCGCTATTTAACCATGTTAAAAAAAAAAAAAGTTGCAATCCAATCACATTCTTGTAATGTAATTTCTAATTTTGGCACCGTGAAATACTGATTATCACATCTGTCTCATAATTTGGGAGTTTGAATGCGAGCTATGGTCTTCCCGTGTGGAGTTTGCATGTTCTCCCTCCCTGTCCTTGCTCTGGGGACTTCCTCCCACATTGCAGAAACACACGTTAGGTTTAGCGAAGATGCTTAAGTGTCCTCAGGTGTTAATCGGACTCTGAGTGGTTGTTTGACCTCAAGTGCACTGCGATTGGCTGGCGCCCAGTCCAGGGTGTGCCCCACCTCTTGCCCAAAATTCACCACACCCACGACCTTAATGAGAATCAGCAGTAGAGAAAATGGATGGATGGATTGATAATTAAGTGATCTCATTCTTAATTTTCTATATTGCTTTGGCTGTTAAGGATGCAAACCTTCAGAAGCATTCACTCCCTTTAACAAGAATAAAACAAAAATACATGAACTTAGGCATTGAACCTCAATTTGTCTTTAAAAGTCACACTGTTGCCAAGATACACTATAAACAAATGTTGAGCTGCAGCGAGGAAGGACAAAAGTCACCATGTCTGCACTTCCCAAATCATATAGCAGATGAGATTACAGTACTGTACACCTCAGGAGACATTAATTTAGATGGGACACATCACCCTCAGGAAATAGCCAAAGCATCTGTGCCGACATTCTCAGATGGTACTGACTATACCGTTTCATTAGACGGAAATATACCGACAGAGCCATTTGAAACAATATTTTCACATTTGTTTCGAAATGAACAAGATAATATAAACATGTCAGTGGAGAAAAAAATGTTTGGCTGTAAACCCTTTGGGG
The DNA here is from genome assembly GCF_001891065.2 of Hippocampus comes. Taxonomy (NCBI): domain Eukaryota; kingdom Metazoa; phylum Chordata; class Actinopteri; order Syngnathiformes; family Syngnathidae; genus Hippocampus; species Hippocampus comes. Next base: position 4,962,361 of record NW_017805744.1, read on the forward strand.
AAAAAAACAGACAAGCATGCATGCAGGGAAATATTACCGCCCTCAAATGAGCTCATAATTTATTCTAAGATAGCATTTGGCTTCAATTTGAGCCGTTTGGCATGTAGTCTGCACACAGGGCATTCACAATTGGGGCCCTCTGTTTAGATCAAGAAAAAAAGAAAAGGACATATTATATTAATCTGAAATATAAGGCCACGTGTCCACGTTTCACCTGCAGTGCCATGCACACCAGGTCAGATGACAACCCATTCCTTTAAAACATTTTGAAAAATCAACTTGACAGCTTCTCAAAATAGTCTCAATCTCAACACCGTTTTTTGGTGGTGTGTTTCTGTTTTAAAACGTAGTAAAGCGTAACATTGCAAACGTGACGTGCTCGAAAAGGTCGTGCAACACCACATTTCAAAAGGCATTGTTGGTATGAAAACTAGGGCTCGAGAAAAATATATTTTTTGATATTTCTTACCTTGAAAAGCGTCTTTGGATCTTTGTGTTTGAACTTGTTGGAGACGCGCGGTAATACTGGCCGTTTCCTTTCAACAATTGACGTAGACAGCCAAGAAGCAACAACAAACAGGTGAGGCCGAGCTCGCACGCTCGACTGAAGACTTGAAAGACTTGCAAAGTAACACAAGCTCCACCGGATTGCTTCTTCCCAAACTACGTCAGAGCGGCAGCGCCATCTCGTGGTTTCACCCTTTCCACTGCACCTAATGACTCCCCCAAACTATTCACTTCGAAATAAAATTGTTTTCTACTCAAAACCTTCTTTCTTGACTCATTTGTTGAATACAACATGCCAGAATGGACAAAATATACACCAAGAAGTCCAAAATATAACAACAGTGACATCTTTGAAAAAACAAACAAACAAACAAACAAACAAAAAAGATTACTACAATACACAAACCGGTTACCAATGGAAACAGAACTTAACGTGTTTGTTTGAGTATCATCCACTTATCCCACTTCACTTGTGACGTTGTCTCCCAGGGAGCTGCTTGGCCAGTTGGGTAGGGCAGGGGTCGGCAACCCAAAATGTTGAAAGAGCCATATAGGACAAAAAAACAAAAAACAAATATGCCTGGAGCCGCAATTTTTTTTTTTACAAAAGCCTTCTATAAAACTTACAATGAAGGAAACACATGCTGCATGTATGTAGGAGACTGGACTGTCTCAGAATTGTTTCTGTTATTCATTCCTTTATTGCGCCCCCATCGAATTTATTTTGTAATTTCCTCGCTTGATTTATGTTTTAGTGCATTATTTTCGCTTTTCATAATGTAAGTTAAGTGATCATTAATATCTGTTTTTCTGAGGCTGTCTTTGAACGCCTCTCGAGTAGAACGAGAAGAAAGAAGGGACGGATTCGGACGCAGACGTGTCTGTGTTTGTCGAGACTGTTTAAAGCATAAATAAAGTGTACGTTTTAAAAAACCAACACCACATCTCTCCTTTTTCGGAGCTGCAACATGTATCTATATCTATTTGAGCTATATTAGACTACTATCAAAATCTTTTTCCATTTTCAAACATTTTTTATAAAGCTCAAGGAAGCCACTAGATGTCGCTCTGGAGCCGCGTGTTGCCTACCCCCGGGGTAGGGGAACAATCAAGAGAATCAGGCAGCGCAGTGGTGGAGTCTTCACAAGTCTGAAGAGGAGCACTCTGGAGCTGGACCCCTTTCTCATTCGGGTCCATGAAGCACTCTGCTTCCTGCTGGCGAATAGCCAATAGCCTCTATCTCCAGCTGCTCCTCGAGGTCTTGGGACTTAAATTAACAATAAAGCTGACTTGACTTGACCTATACACACACATTCATTTTTATACTAACAAATAGAAACTTTCTGACAAACAAGACAAATGCCAAAGACCAGGATGAGTATTATGTTGGAAGCCACAAAAAACACTCTGGTGAATTCAATCTTTATTGCTGCCTTCTGCCACTTTGCATCCAAACATATGTTAGCATGCTATTAAAGTCAAGCAATGAAACATAGACTCAGTGCAAAAAAGAAACCAAAGTCACAAATCTTTAGCATTGATACAGGGTTTGCACATAGAAATAGCGGTGTTTGACATAAGTTTCCTTTATACAAAATATTTAATCTCATTCACCTCTTGGAATGGAGAATCAAGGACGAGCCCAAAGCTTCAAATCAAAAATTCAAATTGTGTAAAAATGCACCTTTATGTATAGTTTAAGGTCGGGGTTTTTAGCACTGCCACCAACTACTTCATCCTTCCATATTTCTTGCCCTGCTTATTCTACACACAATCACTTACTCTAATTGCCCCACGGGGATAAATAAAGTTTTCTCAATCTGAATCTGAGTCACATAAATTTGGCAAGATGAAATACGATTCTTGAATGTCCGAAATCGAACTACTTCACAACTATAGCCTTCTTTGGTCTAGTGACGAATAGCCACTTAAGATTGTGACTGTCATTTTCTAAATGTGCAGCTATGCATTAAATGTGGTGTTCAACACTTGCTGCAAATGTCGCAAATGCCGAAAAATGCAGGTCTGACAACAAAAATGTCTTAGTTTTAATGAGTTTATGCGACAAAACTAATTCTACACAAATCCATAAATTGTCCTCATGCTTTCGTGTATTCGTGCAGCACTAGTAGAAGAGTATGCAGCTTGACATGCCACCCGACTGCATCCGGCGACACTACCAGAAGCTAATTGATGCAGCTGCAGGGTTCTGCAGCAGAGCTGTGGGTGGATGGAATAGAGAGAGCAAACAACTCTTGAGAACAAAGATTGGAGGAATAAGAGTTTGAGGAAGATGAAAGTCGAGTGGAGGAGGGAACAGAGGGAATTGGAAGGAGGGATGAAACGCACCAGTTGAGACAAGACTTGTTGACAAAGTTAAAAGACTTGATGGTGTAGACTTGGGAGAGGTGAGTGGCAATCGGTGAACGTGTAGGTGGAAGTGCAGCGGGCTCGCTAATTTCTGATACACCTTGAGTGAGATGACGCACCGTGGGCATGTCTGCTCCCAATAACCCGGGAATAACCGGCAATTATAGAAAATACATTTCACCATTCATTGGAAACCCTTGATACCAAGCTAAAGGTCCATGTAAATACAACGGTCTTTGTCATCACGAGTAAAGCGATTCAGTGCAACGACTGTGTCTCATGAATGTTTTTTTTTAATCCACAACGGTGTGATGTGCCAGTAATCTGCATGTACAAAAGATGCAGTCTCACACGGCTGCATGGCAGGGGATGCGGCATTCCCTAAAAGAAAAAAAAAAATGCTTATGTGGAATGGCACTGTGGGCCAGTCTTCATTTTTCCTTGTAACTGCAATTTTCAAGGCAAGTTTGTAACATTGGTTGGTTGATCTTTTCTCAGGCAAGATACAATATTTGGTCACTTGCACATGTCGGATTTTGCAGCACACCACACTTCCGTGAATGAAATCACAGGTCAAACAGGAACGCATTTCCGATTGGTCGCTTGACAAAACCGCCTATCTGAAACGCAGTCTTCATATTCACCTTTCAAACAAAACTGCATATGGCATTTAGTCATTTATACAATTTGTTTTACATAGACATAGACATCTTCCATCTGTACAATGCGAAGACACAAAAACCAGAAATACTGTTTGGACTGCATTTGTTTTGTTTTTTTGATTGCCACACAATCATTGTACATTTTAAACAAACTACATTGATTTGGTGGTATGTAATTGTGAAGCCTGCTAAGTAAAAAAAAAAAAAAAAAAATGAAAATAATGTCGAAAAATTACAAAAAATGTGAATTTCTTTTTAATAACAAGCGGTAAATGAACAATGTTGAAGTGGCATGATCTTAATTTTCCTTAATAGTCGCTGTTGAAACGAGGCCTTCTTTTGAGATCAACAACTTCGCAATACAAAAATGTTTGATGGTGCAAATCAAATTCACTAAGCAGATAAAAGTAAACAACGAATGAACGTGGAACTGCTGGTAGGATGTCAGAACCTCCCTAGCAAAGTGCATATGGGCTCACCACTGAACACTGTAAAGTGTGGAAAAAACATTTGTTTCTTTTTTAACTGAGGTTCTTTCATATTAAATATTTAACAGCAGCCGGAACATTTAAGCATCTCCATGTGGCTGTTTGAATAGCTCCAGCAATTCTGACCGCTGACAAGCAATCTGGAATGTTATTAAAGAACGTTTTGAGCGATCGCATGTGCATCCATTTCCCACACACACGTACACATTCATGAAGCACTCAGACGATTTCTACAGAGTAAACAAGGGATAATAAAGCTCCTATTTTTTTCTCCCCCTTTTACTTCCGTTACCTGGATACTGTTTGTAAGCAGCACTGCAGCAGAACTTTGGAATGTCTATGCCAGAAGATAATAGCCATAAGCGAGTGATTGATCCAGACAAGATGACCTTGCACATGCGGGGAAAAAGAAAATCCAGTGGATTTGTTGGACTAAAGCTTCAGACATCTATTGATGAGAGCAGCTCCAAAGTGATGTCAGTGTGATGCTCCTAACCCAATTTCATGGATGTGATCTAATTTCACATCCGGGATGTGACAAACTGTAGACAAGTGTGAAAATCTGAGATGATGAAGGCCTGCACACCAGCAGCTGATCTTGGAGCCACGCGTCCAGTTCATTACCAGTTGAAAAGAGAGTTCTGACCCAACGTCATGAAGTAAATCTGACTGCTGCCACCCGACTGCACTGATGCAAAGAAGACCTAAAACAAGAGACACGCACGGTCGACATTCAAATTAATCTGCACCACAACATAATGGCTTCATTTCCGTATTTCATGTTTATTCTTTTTCATTCATCGTTTGTTTCATTAACTCATGAAATGCCGAGTGCGATTCAAGTCATTCATCGGAATAAAAACATTCCGTGCCATGTACAAGTTTTCTCGTTTTTTTAATGTTTAACCCTCTTAGGGACAGCGGTTACTGCAGTGGACATCTTAACATGTTATCAGGTCACAGGTTGTATGAAAGGGTTAATCATTGAGAGTGGTAGCAAAAGAGTCTGATGCTCTTCTCACTTAATAATTATGTCGCTTTCAAAAGACATTCCTACATTTTGTTTGAGTTGCTTTCTAGAATGAAGCCACTGTTCAGAAGTTACAGATGTTTGCCATTGAATGAGTTAAGAAAACGTGTAATACTTAATAATAATAATAATTGCTACTAAGTACTAAGTATGTGATTAAAAAAAAAATCTTGTCGAAAATTGGTGCAATGTATCATAATGACATACCTTGTCATTCCTTTCACACAAGAACTTGAGTTTCTGCGCCCTTTTGTGCATGAAAACCCCCTCCAGGTTTCCCGTGTTGGCAGACCTGAGCTCAATGGCCTTCTCTCCCCATCCCATCACCTGATTGGACTGGAGGTAAGCTGCACAGGCATGGAGGAGTCAGTGAATGACTATCCACGTGGCAGGAAAGTGAAGTTGCATTCACCGTCCACAACTATAGGCATTAATCCTGAATGTACGTTTTGGTCTTTCTTTGGTTAACTGCGGCCTTTTTGCAACATTTCTTCAAGGCCAAGCAGACTCAACAACGGGTGAAGAGAAAGATGTTCGGTGAAATAAGCAGACCCAAAGATAGGAACTGAAAGATTCAACAATCCGCACAACCGTTCGCGTCATCAGTTTTTGACAAATGAAGTATTTTGCGGATTTTACATTTTTACATCCTTCTTTTATCTCAAGTGACAAATGTAAATGTTAAAATTGAACGCCTCTTCACTCTATATAACTCTGCAAATTCATACCCAAGCACAGACAAATTGTGTAAAGTGTTACTTGAAGGGGGGGGGGGACCTCACCGACAGATGCAGGCATCTCTCCCCATTGTAACACCGTATCCTTGATGATGCGGCCGTAGGTATCAATGTAGACGCCTTCGTCTTCGTAGCAAGCAAGAACCTCTGTTCCAGCACTGTTTGGCAAAATAATGATGGCGTGCGGATGGATGCAACCCTGGATCTGTGAAACACAAAGACAGACACACGCAACCATTAGGAATTCTACTCTAGCGTAAGTCAAAAGCTAAATAGAAAGGCAAAACATGATTTCCGCAGTATGAAACATTGCCGATATAAATGATTCTAGGCATGACGTAGAGTACGTGATTCACATCTGCAGATATAGTAGTTGTAGCCAAACTGAGGACAAAGGCTAACATAATGGCACCTGCAGATAGCTGCTAAGCGAATGCCCCATAACATAAGCTGGTGAGAGCTACCCGACTACTTTTAGAAGACAGTCAACGTCGTAAATGATTCTGCACACTTTGATGCTTGACAACCTGACACCGTTGCAGTTCTTACTGATCAAATTCGGCTTCCTCAATTGTGCTGTTTCAGCCAGCTAACGCGCCACTGTGGTTCTGACGTCACTTTGGCTCATAACCCAAAATCTAATGATTTCGAAGGAAGAAAATAGCGCGCTGCTATGCACAGCTGGAATTAAACAAAAAAAAAAGTTGATTATCTTAACACCAGTTGGTCGTTCATTATTAAGTGTAATGTGTTATTTTCTCTGCTGTATTCACATTTGTTTAACCAAGCAAAAATATATATTTTTCACCCACATACTCAATCATGTGACAGAATTTTCAGTCGTACATTCAAATATCAAAATATTTGTTATCTGCAGCTCTAATTGATTGGAAGTATCAAGACAATCATTAAGAGTAACACTGCTAGAGAAAAGAAAAAGTCAAAGAAGTGTACATGATAAATAACTTCCAAGTATACGACCGTTCAGGATGAAACCCAGTGAAAAAAGTTCAACAAGTGATAAAACCTGGTTTGAATTACCTACAAATAATAAAAACTACAATGTAAAAATACATTCTTAGGATATTCTATCAAACTTCAGCCAATAAGTATTTTAAGCAAGGTCTTAGTGGCCCAACATCGCTCCGCGCCAGCAGTAGCCAGCAAGGTGCACACTTAACCAGGCAAGGGAGGACATTCTATACATCACCAGAGTGTGAGCCACCACAATCCTCAGCATCAGCACCGGCATCCACAGAGGCAACGCAATCTTGATCCTCTGCCTTGGAATCAGCATTGTTACATCGCTCGCGCAAACCGCCAGAGCTGATTCACAGATGTGTGTGGATGTTAATGGCTGCTACTTTGCGTGGCTGAGTGACGCATTGTGTGTCTGCACGCCAGTGCTTGAGTAGGCGTCAAGTGTTCTCAAGGGTCCCCAAAGACAGTGAAGTACAGTATGCCTGTGTGTGCGTGTATATCAGTTTCAGAGAAAAAAGGTCGGAAACAACTTTGTAAGAGGCAAGGTTAAGGCACGAGTTGGCAGACAGCTGGGTGAAAACTGGCTTAATATACTAGAGGCACACATGCACACTGACGAGCTCTCTCTCTCTCTCTCTCTCTCTCTCTCTCTCTCTAAGACAGACACACACACGCACACGCACACGCACACGCACACACACACACACACACACAGGCGCGTAAAGGAGGACAGGAAGAGTATTTTTAGAGCGTATTTCTCCCTCCAAATGTCCGACCATACCGCTCTCACCCTACCACCGATTCATTACTGAAAGTAGAACATGGGTGAGGTGGATGAGTTTTGTGTGTGTTTGAGAGCGAGAGCTAGACGGAGAGAGAAAAAGAGACAGAGGGAGAGAGCGAGACACACATAAAAGTATGCCAGCACGCTTACAGGTTGAGACAGTAATCATATACTGTAGTAAGAAAAGCTACTGCTGAAAAAAAATCATCATCATCATCATCATTAGCTGTGCAATATTTGGTATATGTACAAAATAATGTAATGATGCAAAACACTGACAAAATTTGGAATGTGAGACACGACAAGTCTGCCCACATGCAGCAGTGCAGAAATAAAGTGAAGTCAGGGGGTGGGCAAGTTATTTAGCAAAAGGGCCACACGAGAGACCGGAACCCTTGCCGGGAATCATGTAAACTTGTAGCTCTTAATCTCTTTGGCCGACATTTAAAAAATGTTTGCCTTTATGCTATTATTGTTCTTGTTCTGATTATGATTCTCATTATTATTGTGTGATGCTGAACAAATGGAATTTCACCAATGCAAGACTCGTAAAGACTTGTTTTAGTATATTTCCTGCAAGACAATGGTGGAGCTCGAGTGAAAATCGTGGATACAATTGTTTAAACAAGCTATGGAACGCAAGTTTTTGTACGGAAGGAGAGGACACTTACATGTGTGGGCAGGTAGAGGTCATACGGCGTACCGGAATCGACATCAATTGCATGGAAACCAGACGAGGAACCATAGATGACCTTTAACCTTTGGCCTTCCTCCACTGTCAGATCAACAGACAGTGGCTTTTGTGGTAAAGACCTGAAAGACTGAAGAGAAGAGAAAATGTCATGATTATGACCCAAATTAATGGGCACAATAAGTCATACAAAACACAGTATATCCTTGGCCTTTTCGAGCAAGGAAATCAAAGTAGCGCAAGCCATGGTGGATGCCAAGAAATGGGACACAGCTCTAATGAGACTCTCCTGAGAGTGGGGGTCTCATAGCCTGAATGGATCACGTCTGTCAAAGAGGGAGAGTTTGCTTGTGGACTGACCTCAATCAGTGTTTAGTCCGTCAATACTCATGTTTTTTGTATAAGTGAAGAAGTATTGGTCTGCTATGTTTGAGATGATGGGAAAGAATACGGTACATTGCAAGGGAATAGCGCTGACATTTCAACATCCCGGGAAAAAACATTTATCGAGCTTTTGGGGGGCGGGGGCGCTGGCGCATCTCCCAGCTGGCTTTGGGTGAGAGATGGGAACACCATGCTTGGCACATATCACTTCACAAATAGTCACACTCACATGATCATTCTATTGACAATTTAGAGTCATCAATTAACTTAACATGAATGCAATGTGGGAGGAGGCCAGAGTACCCGGAGAAAAGCCACACGAGCATAAGGAAGAACAAGCAAACTCCACATTACCACATTAAAACATTACCAACCTTAAAGGCCATGAACTTATGGTAGGGTTTGGGCGCCCAGGCGTAAACCTCCACCGCATTCTTCAAAGCAATTACTAGGAACTTGATCTTCTCGTAACGTACTATACAAAGGGACACAAAGACCTCAAAATGAAATGCACAAATAAACTCAAACAGCAACCTTCAGCTTTCCCTCTGCCTTGGCTTGCAGTCTCAAGAAACGTCCCAAATGTTAATGTCCTTACCCACTTTATAGTGGACACAACCTTCCAGATCGCCAACAGATGTCCAACCCTGCCTCTTCTCCACTTCCGGGTCATTCCGGAGGATTTTATTTCTCAGCCAGGAAAGATAGTAAAGGCGGAGCTTGTTCTTTTTCCCTTGAAACAGAAAAAAAAAAAAAAGTCAACCTTTATTTATTTATTTTTTATTTTATTTTTTTTTTTTGTCAACCTTTTTTTTATTTATTTTTTATTTTATTTTATTTTTTTTTACACAAATTGACGACTGGAAATGCAGTTGCCTTTACACAAAAAAAATTCAAAGGTAATTTCTTCTCTAGCCATTAACGAGAACTTGACAATGGTTAATGTGGTTATGGTAATTCCCCGAATTTTAAATATACAACTGCCAAAACTTCAGTATGTGTACCTGATATAGTAATGAGCACATTGAGTCCTTCCAGCACATCCATCTGCTGAAACCTTCTTCTGCTAATGAGCGAGTAAACCTTCCCCTGGCCACTTCGGTCCAGCAGCCACAGACCATTTTCTGTCCCCACCAACAGATTCACTCCTGCAGAACAAACACAATCAAAATTCACTACTCATATTATTATATTTAAGAAAATGGACATCTCTGTCATGTTCTGTATATGAGTTAATATCACCACAAGGGCACTTTCATTCCTCAAAACTCAATTGAAATTTAAATACATTAAAAAAACAGATTTAAGAAAATGTCCATGCAGACAGCAACTTGCTGACAGATTGGATAATGACGCGGAGGACATTTTTGCTAATTAGGCATTTTATGGTGGAGCTTAATTGAGCAACATGAATCATTTAGCAAGCAGACTGTGTACTGTTTCACAAATGTATTTAGAAAATCTTGAAAGGTTTTACGGGGCTCCAGGCTAACATTTAGTGGCAGCATCATGACCCCTAACCTAAAATTTAGGGGCAACACGATAAATTCACTTGAATAAACATTTCCACTCATTTTTACAATATTACCGACAAATGGGCTGGTGGGTGGACCAGTAGTTTGTCAGCAACATAAAATCAATAAAAAATCAAGAATAGTTACAAAAACAGACATATCCGCAAATTTACTGGTCACAAATGCGCACGATGAACAAAAATGTACTTACAGTCTCAAATTTTATGGGCAAAATTTTACCATTCGAGTCCTGTTTTATATCAAATGATATTTCACTGTAACAGGCTTGACATGTTAAGCGAGACAACATCCAGCTACACACATATTATGATGAATGATGAAACATAAATGTAAATATTCACTCTGCAACTATCCACCGCTTCAACAACAAATGGCTCTCTTTTTTTTTTTTTTTTGTGCCAGTGGAAGAGTCTGATCAGGACACCAAAGGCACGTGATAGTGATATTGACCCACATACTGTATCACTGTTTAATATGATTTTGAGCAAAAGAAAATGACCAACCCCATAGACCAGCACAGAGCACCTCACTGGTGAATTTCTTCTTGTATTTGCGGATCTCAGGACTGTCACTCTGTGGTCGAATATTGGTTGGATTCACATTCACCACCGATCCCTTCCTGTGGTTCGCTCTCTTGATTGGCTCCCCCTTACTGCATACTGAAAACATGATGTCTTATAACACTGGGCCTCCTGCTATTATAACGGAAACAAAGCTTGTATATTTGTTTAGGGGTGTGCTCACTTGGGCTCTGTGGTGGTGAAGAGATAGGGATCAATCTCGGGTCGATGAAGGAGAAGAAAGAGGAAGAGGAAGATGAGGTGTTTTTACTAGCCGGACTGCTGAAAACCTGAGGAAAATCAAATAGAGAGGAAAATTGTAGTCATTCAAAGCTACGCTGCATGAGCCAGTGGTTTTCTAAACACCAATAGTACATTCAAATAATTAACCATACTCTTGATGGATGTGAGTACAATACAAAGCTATTGTAGTACTAGATCACTTCACTGCTGATAACTGTCTCAATACCTTCCTCTTGTGGACAAATACAACTAATGCAACTCCTAAAACAGTCACATTGATTGATTGATGGACTGATTGATAGCTTGCTAGCTTTCATGGCTTTCATGGCTATTTTCCCCAAAAAGTGATAAAAAGTGATAAAAAAAATGTTGTGACTTTTAGTGGTGTGATTAAAGACTGTGAGACACCTTCCAGAGCACAACATGTTCATCCCTCCAAACGGACACAAAAGAGTGGTGTCGCAAAAGTTTCTGGCCTGAACCAGACGAGAGGCAGATAGAATTCTGATCTTTTACTATTTTTCAACATAATCCTCCCTGGAGTTCAATGCATTTCTTCCATCGATGCTCCTGTTGCCCAAATGTGTCCCGGAACCAGTTTTGATCACAGCCCTCGAGGAATCCCTCTACAACAGAGGTCCCCAACCCCGGTCCTCGAGGGCCTCAATCCAGTATGTTTTAGAAATAATCAGATCATCAGCAAGCTCCGAGAAGCCTGATAAATTTATCGATCATTTGTATCAGGTGTGTAGCACTGTGAGGCCAGTGCTAACCAGTCGACTACCGGGCCACCTTTGATTAAAATGTACTTGCAAAACACAATGGATTGTACATTCCATTTATGGCAAAAATGCATAATCTACAGTGAAGAAATTGGCCCTTAATGAGGTTTCAAGTCCACATTCAATGTTTATATAAAACTCTGTCCTGACTAAGGGTTTCTGTGTTCTGTTACTTGTCACACTAGATATACTCACAGGTAGCTCCTGGTGTGTGGGGGATCGCAGCGCCGTGGGTGACTCCGTGTAATTCTCTTCTCGTGCTTGCTGCTGCTGGCTTAGTGCATTGCAAGAAGGACTTGCAGAAGATATTTTCTGCAGTAGGTCTGGCAGCATGTAGGTAGCATCTGACGTCATCTGAGAAATCTGTGGAGCAAATATTAACACGGTCAAGTATAATATAATGTCTCACAGCAGGAGCAAATAAGTGAGTGAGAATATCGTGTGTGTGTGTGTGTGTGTGTGTGTGTGTGTGTGTGTGTGTGTGTGTGTGTGTGCGTGGATGAAAAGACCTGGTTAAGATTCTGGTGAGGCTGCAGCACAATGCCATCTGGTATTTGCTTCAAGTATTTATCTCTCTTTCCATTGGGGAAGCCACAACTATAAAGATAGAAAGATGTGAATCAATTAGAAAACATCTAATGGATGAAAGAGTGAGAAATAAGTTTTCAAGCTGAAAAGCAATGAAAAATAAGCATGTTCAAGTATGAACTTATACTGAGACAAAGAAATAACAGATCACGGATTCAGAAAGCGACCTCCAACTTCTTTTTTGGAAACATGTATGAAATGCAAAGATTGTACATTGGTCATGCCGTACAACGAAATAGCTAACATACAGTAGTTATGGCTTGATTTGAGTTAGTACGATCTGACAGAAAAGTCATAAGAGGGTCTCCGTTATTAGGCTTGGCCTGCCAAAACTTAAGCAGTCAAAAAGGTTCAAATGGATAATACAGTTTGCAGTTTGAGCAAGTTTTGATGACGTATTTTCAACTTTTCAAAGTCAACTTATGTGCCTGTGACCCATCATTCATAAAATATAACCAGAAGGAGGGGTCGATATGGGGCTCAACATTATATCTATCAGTCATTCATTCTCCAAACCGCGTATCACTCACTCGGGTTGCGGGCATGCAGAAGCCAATATCAGCTGTCTATGGGTAAGAGGCAGGGTAGACCCTGAACTGGTTGGCTGCCAATCGCAGGGCATGTATATATTTTTCTTGGCAGACATTCAAAAGTTAAGTTTTGTAAATAGAGTGTATTCAGGATATTACCAGTAACTTAAAATGAGCCTTAAAATGGGACGTGTTTTTTATGTGACCAAGACCAAAAAGAATGGCCCATTTTTTTCCTCTTCATTTTCTTTGGTTGTTTTTTGGACCCCTTCCCATTATCTTTTTTTCCTTCTCCTCTTTTCCCCTTTAAAAAAAAAACTAGACAGAGGGGAGTCTTTGATATATAACATGAACTTTACACCTATCTGATCGAGTTTATCAAATTTGCTCAATATTTTGCATTTTATGCACAAGGGCTGATTGACTGCAATTTGTGCGATCTATCAATGGCATTATTGACCAGATCCGCAAAATAAGACATGACATTTTCAAATTTTCTTTTTGCTGTATCCTGACAGATTATTAGTGTTTTTTTCTGATTTACATCAGTGTTTTAGCGTAATCAAAAACAACCCCGTTGTAGTTATGAACGAACAGATAGCGATGTAAAACAGCTCACCTGTTCCTCTCTTCTTCATCACTACTCCCAAATTCATCACTGGAGGAGGAATATTCTGTGGCCTTGTTGAAAGGGCCCAGAACAGTCTTGACACCCTACAAAGAGATGAGTTAAAATACAGTATGCAAGCCGATTAAAAAAAAGAAAACAAGATCATCAAATCAGAGAGTGACATAGACAGCATCATTTTGGATGCATCTGAGTGCATCTGTTTCTGATGATAAAGATGTTTGCCGTAATTTACTTGACTTGGCTTTATTCACCAAGATGAAATTTACTTTTGTGATCAGCTCTTTTTAATCTAACTTTGAGATGCCTGTGACAGTATATGGTCATAACCTTACTTATTACACAGTCAAGAATGTCTTACTTGGAAATGTCGGCCAGTGACGTCGTTCTGTTGCCGCCTGTGCTGCTGAAGACGTTGCTGCACACGTGGACTCTCCATCTTGAAATGATCTACAATCCAAAAATCTCACAGTTTGGAGAGGAAAACAATACAACTCTGCAGTTCGACTAGGAAAATGTTACGTGTGCAAAATGTATTTTTCGACTGGCTTGCGTGGAGTTCTAAAATGGTTTTCTTGTAGTTAATGAATAGTGTCCCAAAAATTCATTTTTCACTTACCAACTGTCAAATATTTATTACCACTACTACAAACAGTCTTTCTAGCAGCAACAGATTTTGTGAAACAAATATTAAATTTCCATAATTAGCACATAAAGCAGTAAATCTCTGAGACAATCTAAAACCGCATGCCGCTTTAAACCGGGGCCTGAAGCTAAACTGAGATGATCGTTTATTTTCAGCTGCAGTTTAACAAGACAGAAGGCAACTCGAACTAAATGGTTGCAGTTTAACACTGTGCACTTCTACAGTTAGGCAGGTAACAAGCACAATAATAAAAATGGTGGAAGTCAGAACCTCAAAAGTAAGACTTACTATGTTTCTAGGACAAGAATTCATTGCATTGGATATTATTAGAAATATACACCCAGAATAATATTGAGTAATTACTGTTGGTCACAGGCACCAATAAATACTGTACACAAATTGCTTGCCTTATTATCAATCACTTGTTGAATCAAGATTGAATGATATTGGCCAACGAATATACTGTACTGCATTTACATTTGTGCTGCAATTTTTCTTTCAACATTTTTTCTCTAAATTTTACTATTCTTGTGTCCAGTGTGACCCACACAGCAACGGATGTCAGAAAAGAAAAAGGATATTTAATTAACAACCACAATTTTTATTTAGTCTTTTTTTTTTCTTTTATTTTCATCAATTACAAAAAGAAACCTCAGAGAGAAACTAACCTGGATTGTTATTGCTGATAGACACACCGTGAGAGACAGACCTAGAAGTTTTATCTGTCATAAGCACGGGACTGCCACTAGATGGGGGGAGAGACACACACAGACAAACGGAGCGTAAGCTGGAAATGAATTCCAATCACATACAGTATGCGGATATGCTGTTTCCTCAAGAACCAAGATTTGAGAAGTAAACCACATCCGATGATTTTCTAACTATAAACCTCAACAATACAGAAGGTACATGACATGTGCAAACACAATGCCTTATCATTGTCTTTGCAGCACTATTTCAACTGCATAAATTACAGTCAGTGTATCCAATGAGCACGTTACTCTGACCCAAACTGAAACAACTGTATTTGCTGTTGTGGGTAAGTAGTATACAATTATAGATATTACAATAATTCAACAGTACATTTAATTCATAAGGACAAGTGAAAACAAAAACAAAAACAAAAAACCTCTGAAGATTCCTGATGGTCTAAAAGTTACCAAAAGGGTGACAACGGTAGTTAAAGTTTACCAAAAAAAAAAAAAAAGTAAGCCCTCACTAAGAATTTTGTTGCCTTAATCGCTCCAAGTAAACCATTTAAATCGGACCAATTTTGGACATTTCAGAAACACAGCAAATCTATAGAAACATCTTTTTACTACCTGGATGCGGCCCTCTTGTGTCCCTTCACCAGTTCTCTGCAGTAGAACTTAGAGGTGGTTCGTTCTGGGACCTGTAAAATACCATTTATCAGTAAATTTTATTCCATATACTGTCTTGCGCCGGACCAAAACATCATTTGAACAAGCTGGAAAGAAAACACATGATTAGTTTCCCTCCAAATTGTACTTTACAAGAACAGTTGTTCGTGCTAAAAACAATAAAAACTGCATTTTAAATTGCCTTTATTACACTTTGAGGCAAATATGACCTTTCAGTAATAACTTCCAGACCAAAATAGCATGTTTCACAACAAAGAAATCCATTCAGAAATGAATGGGGTATGACCACTGAAACGCTAAGGGGGCTCATAATTTGAAATGAATGCAGATCATTGAAAGTCATCATGCAGTAGCTTGAACCATGCACATAGGAGCGAGATCTCTTATCAAAATATAATGAATTCCACTAGTTCAACAGATGGAGTTAGACAAAAAAAAGGCCAGTTATCCTCAGTTATTTTAGGTAGATAAAGGTCTCAGTCACAGGGAGCAAAATAATACTATTTTTATTTGTGTCATAGAATAAAAAGCATAAAAAGATATTAAATATTCACGGACCCTTTGCAATTACACCGCGGACTACTCGGGTTCAACAGAACCCCTGTTGAGAAACACTGCTCTAGCAGAATCTCACAAAGTTGGGTAACATTTCAGAGTGAACCCTAAAATGCACTATAACATTTACAGATAAACTCAATTCGCAAACAAACTAAAGGAGGCTTGCACGTAAAAAAAAAAAAAAAAAAAAATCAAGATGCACCAGTGATTACGCCCAAGCGCATATGCGCTGTCCACGAAAATAGAGCCCTTAAAGAGTCTTGTGCTCTGATCAGTATGGATAATCTGCAATGTCTCATTTGTATACCTATACATAGTACTTTTACAGTATTGACACAGAGAGGAAGTGACAACTGACATCAAAGGAAGTGAGCTGATTTCATACCATCCATATTGCAAATTTTCCATATCCTGTATACAGTGGGAGGAAAGAGTATGCAAATGCTTTGGAATTTCTGCCTAATTTGGTCATAAAACATGGGGTGGTCCTTTTCTAAATCACAAGAATAAACTGAGACTGCTTAAACTAATACCAAACAAACAAATAAATGATTTCGGATTTTTCTCAAGCGTAATATGCAACCATTCACAGGACAGGGAAGAAAAAGTATGTGAACCCTAGAATATTATAAATGGTTGTCTCTCCTTTGGCAGCAATAACCTCAAACAGATTTTACCTTAATTTGTAGAGCAGATGTGCACAACAATCCGGATGAAATTTGGACCTTTCCTCTTGAAAAAAACTGTTAATAGTTCAGCAATATCTCTGGGATGTTTGTAAAGATTGAGGATCGGTGACCCCAGTCAGATTTTTGACTTCAACCCAATTGAGATGCCATGGCATGACATGAAAAGAGCAATTCACACCAGACATCCCCATAAATCTTGCTTAACTGCAACTGTTTTTGAATGGAGAATGGTCCAAAATTCATCCTGATTGTTGTACATGTCTGATGTACAACCTAAGGTAACATTTGGTTGAGTTTATAGGTGCCAAAAGAGGGTCAACGAGTTCATAAATCCAAGGGCTCACTGACTGTTTCCTCCTTGTCCTGTGAATTCTTACATGATATGCTCGATAAAAATATGAAAACTAATAATTGTTTTTGCTGTATCAGTTTAAGCAGACTCAATTTCTTCTCATGAATAGGATTATGCAAACACATTGCAGTGGTTATGTGGAAAAATTTAATCCCCCCCCCAACCTATGGCACAGCCGTGTCAAAATCTCAGCAACCGTGTGTCAACTCAAGTGCCTCATTAAAGCTCAGCAGTGTCAGGTTATGTGACACTGTTGGCGCCTTTTCAAAGCCACACTGCAATCACAGGAGAGATTGAGTTATTAACTGGTCTGTTGACTCCATATGGCCTCGTGTTAGTTCAACAACTTAACATAGCAAATAGACGGCTCTATTAGCTCTCCTGTTATTGTTGTGGTTATTACTTGTCCTATTAAATCCAAATGCCGTTCTGTTCGTAAATACACCAAATGGGGTATTTGGTTAAGACCTAGCAGGACAGCCGGTATATTAGAAACAGAACATTGGAGAGAGAAAGTGAGTGGCACCGAGGTAAAACATAAAATGTCTCCTTCATCCGAAAGCGCACGCACTTGCTGGAAATATAAACACTCACTCATGCTTAGAACACACAAAAACACCACACAATGTGAGGGTCTTCACATCCAAGGACCAACACCTCCTTTTGATGGCAGCTTGCCATATGATCACATTCACAAGAAAACACAACAAAGGTGCCCTATATGTGGCGCTTCTTACAGTCAGCAATAGCTTTGTGTGCTTTCTTCCCGGCAGTTAAAAAAAAAAAAAAAAAAGATAAAATACCAGTGCTACCTTAGGTGGTGTCTCAGAGTCCCAGAAGACATCATCAGAGGGCGACACAGGTGTGAACGGGGACAAAGCTGAGATAGCCATATCTGACATAGAGCTGCTGTGAGGGGCAACTCGACTAGAGCGTAAATTGGCATTCTGGGAAGAAAGAAAAAATACACACATTGATGATAAGATAAGATAAGAACACCTTTATTTGTCTCACAATGGAGAAATTTGCAAGTACTGTAATATGGAACCTCTAAGTTGAATGACCCCATGGGTTGCACAATTTATGAATTTGACCAAAACCGTCAGGGGAGGTGTGGGGGGGGGGGCGGGTCACTTGGTTTAAAATCACAATCATGCGTGATGACACTTGATGAGACCTCATTTTAGCAAGCATGCAGGCACATGACACGATTTTGGCTCACTACTTTGTACCGTGCTTTGCGTTCCAATGTCAAGAAGGTATGCCCTTTGACATGCACATTTTCCAGTTTGGTGGCTGAAAGTCGATCTCAACTTTCGCATCTAACGTTTGGCGTGAGGTAGACCGCTTGTCCAATGGCAAGCTTCGCGGGCGTGTGGTGGATGTGATCATATAAATGTGACAAGAGTGGGTATCAAACCTTCTGAATCATTGTGGAAATCAATTAAATGAATGCATTATTATGATTGTCAGCATGACTTTATTATTTACATACATTATCCCAGGGGGTGGCACACAACCGATGGTTGGCAGGGGGCAGATACATGTGGTCGGCGGGCATAGTTAAGTCCCCAGCAGCTCATTCTGTTTTTAATGAGGGAACCTGCTTATGTTGTCTGGTGCCACACTAGGAAAAAGCCGTGGCAATGCTGCAATCATGTACAGTTTGCTGATTCCTTTTCAGGACAAAGCTGTCACCCATGTGAGATGTGAGCGCGCAACATTTAAAGGAAATGAGAGGAGTCGGTTGAGGTCTCGCCCACAGTAGTGTAAACTGCCAAACTATCATCCCCCAATCTAGCCCACCTCAGCGCAGATTTACGATGCATGTTGCACCAGACTTGCATGGGTCACGAATATAGAGGAGAATGTTTTCCAATTTGAACAAATCAAAATTAAACCGGTATAGGTTGTTCTTAGAGGTTTCACTGCACTGTAGTTAATTTTCATGACAGGACTGTGAAATACCTGATTAATGTGAGCTCTCTGCATGGCTGGAGTACAAGGACTAGAACTGCTACCAGAACCTAGTCTTGAGTGCATCTCGTTGGGCAGGCCAGCAGCTAAAAGCATTCTGGCTATATGTGAGTCCTGGTAATCCACCTAAAACATGAAGCAGATTGTGCCTGTAAGTGTGCCATATACAGTAAAGTGGGTCCAATCCTGATGTCAGCGCCCGTGGGGTAGGAAAACTGGCAATATCAAATAGGAGGAGAACCATTGGACCTAAAAAGAGGAGTTGACGACACTAAACACATGAGAATAGTGTGGTTTCATGAAACACAAAACGATTTTATGCTGGCCATATAACACTACCTTACCCGAAACACTTAACAAGAATTTTGGGTGTAATTTTACTGTGAATGTGCAGTTTAATGTCAACAGTCACTTAGAGAAGTCCTACTTTACGAATTGAGCAGCAGAAAAGAATGGTAGTTCCGAGTTTCCGACGATGGGAGTTCTTTATGCTGTATGACCAGCAGTCAAAACATTTCATTTATGTCCTTCACATGGGTGAGGGGTACAGTTGGCGGCAAGGGGCAAAGATGGAAACAGGAACATCAAAAGAGAAGTTGAGTGATTTGTGAACAGACAAGGCCACACCAAGGACAGACAGCCTGTAACACAACGTGAGGAACGGCAGTGATAAAAAGGTGTTTGATAGCCAAGGAAGGCAGGGCTTTACCGCTGAGCGCTGGCAGTTTGCGTTGCAACTGGACGAGGAAGCAGCAGCGGTAGCGGCAGGAGCACTAGTGTTCCTGCTGTTAACCATTAGCTTTTGGACAGAAGCCTCTGGCTTTTCTTTTTGCCTCTGCCGGTCCCTCTCTCTCTCCCCGTGTCTGTTGTCATGCTGCAGGGACAGGAGCTGCGTTTGGTCTTTAGGCAGGGTGCGGTGTGATCTCCTGCCTGACGATGGCTGCTGATGTTGGGTCTTGGCTGTTGACTGGAGATGAAGCTGTGAGTGCTTGGCCTTAAGCTGAAGCAGCTGGTTTGGAGTCACAGCTCTCTATGCAGCAAACATGGAAAGCACATATAGAAACAGACAGTGCCAGGGAGCGACTAAATGAAGCAGAATTTGTGTACGTCCAAAAAGGTGGCGAATGATGCAAAACCTTTTGAATCCGCCTGTAATAAGATTTTAAGTTAAAGCACTCCAAATGCATGACAATAGCATTTATCTGGATATTACAATGGACAGGCATAGGGCACCATAACTTAACACATGTCGAGTATTTGGGCGTAGTTAGCCCAATCAACACATTGCTCAATCAGAGCGCTGGTGTAAATTGTATGTTAAAATATACAAGGAGACATTTTGGACTAATTGATCCCCCCCCCCAGCGAACGAAGGCTGCAAGCTCTGTCGGTCACCATAAATGTGTACACACGAACAGATGTGGAAGAAAACTTTGAGTGCACACCACAGTCTAATTCACAAGAATACAACCACGTGAGTATCTTCATCCTAAAAAGTCTGCTAGTTGTACGTTCACGAAGAAACGGATTAAGATTTTACTTTTCAATGAGGGCGTATACTCATTTATTTTGAGCACTGCAGAAGTAACTACTGGACATGTGGTGCCCTGAAACAGGAAACACCTGTCTCTGTTGACAGTGCAGAATATTTGACTCAAACAGGGCTGGTTAACAATAAAAAAGAAAAAAAAAAGTGAAATGTTTCATTTAGGTGTATAATCTCATCACCAGGGACAATACATACAAGTTTACTGCATGGTCGGTCGTGCCTAATGTGTTATGAGGTGTACCCTCCACTCCTGAAAGACAATAGTGAAAGCATGCTGCTGACAACCTATTGAAAATAATAGCAACGTTTTCGAAGGAATACTAAGTGACAGAACAAGAGAAATAACAGAAAACAAGAAGGATGCATGCTGGGCATGCCAGAGGCGGGGGGGGGGGGGGGGGGGGGCTTGAACACCTCACCTCATCCAAATATCGAAATACACCATCAATGTACCGTCAAACAAGCCGCTATCACTTTCCGTGTTCCTTCAAAATGAAACTTCCTTCCATCATGAAGCCAACAAGGAAAATTGCTATCTCTAGCTGAGAAGCAGGAATGTCTCGTCATGCACTTACAAATTTACTCTTGGGACAGTCACGGGAAATGTTGCCTTTCGCCCCACCACACCAACAAATAATCTCCCCTGGATCAGTCCCACGTCTATTTCTTGGCATTCCTCTGCCCCTATTTCGGCGCGGTTTGTTGACCGTGCGTGTGTATGTGAGAGTAAGTTCCACTCCCAAATCTCCCCTTCCCCTAGAGGCCATTGGAAAAAAAAAAAAAAAAGAGGGGGGGGGGGGGGGGGGGGGGGGGGGGGGGGGGGGGGGGGGGGGGGGGCGGCAACGGTGAGAAAACAAAGAAAGGAAGAGTAGACATGAAGCAAAGAGTTGAGACAGAAAGAGAAAGCTTTAGAACCAAGAGGAAGGACCTGCTGTGATAAACACTGGTTGAAAAGCTTGTCAGAATCTAACATCCCAGCTGCTTCACTGTGTGTGTCATGGCCTTCTCTCGCAATCCTAACAGGAGTACCTCTAAAATACAGAATTAAAAACGTATTATTTTCCCCTCACGTTAGATCTAAATGAAAAACACGGGCTGCACTACCAGGGGTCGACAAAATCAATTCCATGGCTGACCTACATGCTGTCTTTCTACATTTGCTATTACTAATTGCACATAGTGGCAGTCAGCATTAGGGCAGCACAATACAGTATATTGAAAAAAAAACCATCACCGCAGTCATGGCACATGCAATATGTGTTCCACAAAGACGTGCAATAAATTCATAATTAATACTCATGGAATTGTATGGATTTACCCTTACTTTTAAGGTGCAACCTTAAGTGTGCATCACCATCCAATAAGAAAACAGAATAGGGATATTACTAACACTAAACTTTAAAATAATTTTGCTGTCTAAATTAAGTATTTCGTTCATTAGATAATAAAACATTCATTTTTTTAGGTTCATACCGTAAACTTCTGCAGATTCTTTTAGAGAGCGGTACTTTGTCATTTACTACTTTTTACTATTAAGGTAGACACACACATGCATGTAGCAGCTTGTTTTCATGTCCATTCGGTATCTTCCTTCAAAGCATAAAATAGTCTTATAACAGCCAAAAGGAAGTTGAGACACATTTTCATGCTTACAACTACAATGAACAAAGAACTCAAACTTTAGTGAAAAATGTCAGAATGACAAAAATTAGTTACCTGCTCTGAGTCCAGAGGCCTGATAGACACATCAGCATTCCACTGTCTGTCTGCATTGTCCTGTTATAGACAAATAAATAACATACTTTATGTAAACATCATAGACAAACAGGAGTGGCTTGTGATTTAACCATATTCCAAAGATCCGAAGATGACTTTTGAGAGGTGGGACCTAAAATATTCAGATTGCAAGATGGCGGGAAGCTCTTAGCCAATGCCCTGTACGAAATATTTTACCATGACTTCTTTTACATTTCTAAGGAAAACTCTTTTGATGCCCAAATAATTTACCTTTTTATCTATCTTATATCTGCTTTTGTTTTGTCTTGCCGTGTTGTATCTATGCTGATCACAAATCTGCTCGACCAATGAACGACTAGCAGTGGTGGTTTACGTCACTCAAATGTTGGCTGCTCAACATGTTTGCAACCTTGATAGAGTTCTGTCTAAAAATTATTTTGGAGGAAGGAAGGATGGTTGTGGTATTACAAAAAGATCCTTAAATCAATCACTTTTTCACCAGTTTGTACATATAAGCACATTTTGACACAACTTCTCATACAACTTGAATAAAAATGTGATCTCTACCTGTTTCCTGTCAGTTCTCTGATATCTGTCAGTCTTTCGGATTCTGTTGTCACAGTTATCAGATTCCTCCCCAAGCATAAGCTCTTGTAATTCTGCCCACTGAAAGGCAGCATCTGACAGCTGTCGCCTCTGTTGCTGGAAACATTCCAATGAAATCAAAGTTTATTCTATTATGTTTTTAAAAGTTAGAAATGGCAAGTCAAACAAATAGCACTTACGTCTTCTAACATTTGTCGTTTCTCATGTTGTTGTTGGATCCTCCTCTGTCGATCAGCCAATAACTGCTGCTTGTATTGTTCTTGCTCTGCTATTTGCTGCAATAACAACAGTTACAGTTTTATGTATCACTGTGCGGCGATGGTTTCTCATAAAATCAACGAACCTGTTGTCTCTGTTGATCCCCACCAACTCTGTGGCCCCTCTGTCGGCTCTCTTCTCGAGCCTCTGTCTGTAAACGCAGAAACTCCCGCCTTAACGTCCATTCACCAGGAACATTCACTATTGAGCTAGAGGAAGTGAAGGAGAGAATGAGACATATTAGATCATTATTAATTCAAACCATTATTAATTCATCAATTATAATCATAATCACATCAGATTTAGGTTGATAATAACAGAATGACGACCAAAATGATCAACCAACATTTATAAGTATTTTCAAATTGGAAAATATCAGTTCACGAAGCCATCCACTGTTCTTCAGTTTCATTAATAATGTACTGTACTGTGGAGATGCATTTAGGAGTACTTGGAGATGAAGGGTCAGGGTCAGCCAGGTCTTCTCTGCTGGCCTAAACCCTATCAGTAGCACTAACCTATATGTATAACCTAAATTCTAACATTTGTCTCATGAAATTGTATAAACTTATTCTGAACAGTGTATTCTAGTTTGTGTAAGTGGATGATTCCGGCCTTTATGTGTTGCCATGTTAATTTAATCTGCCCAGGGCCTTCAGAATCAGTAGAGCTGGCCAATGTAACTCAAACTATATTGTTAGCACTAAGAGTGCTTCTTTAATGGAAATGATTTCAAATTTGCCCTCACAGGGCCAGCTCGTTTGAACTTCAAACAAGCGAAATCCATCTGTAGCGATCTGCATGATTAATACATTTAATAATCAGCAGCTCTGGTGAGAATGGTGTATTTTACATCAAGATTTAATGTGATATGATATTAAAATGAAAAATGAATTGTTTCCAAACTACTCAAATGATGTGCGTAGCACAGTTGTGTGCTCTTATATTGCATTCCTGCATCGTGTTGATTTGTTTCTATAATTGCAAGATGACAATGTAGGTATTTAGTAAAGGATTCATTTTGGGAGAGTCCCCTCTGAATCCGAAGCTAATAAATAGTCAGACATACTACTAGACGACTGCATTGTTTACTTTAGATTATACATGAAATGATCTTGTTTCCTTCTGTGTCAATATGTGCTATCTTTACATTTTAACAGCTGCGGTTTCTTTGCTTGTGGTGGCATTTACCTGGGTTCTCCTTCCTCCTCGGTGACCTCGTCTTCTTCCTCTTCACTTCCACTGTACTCGTACTCTAGGCCTTCTGAAAAGCACGACAGGAAGTGCAAGAGAATAACGTGTTAACATTAATTATTTATAGTACAAACCCCAAAAAGTAATGATCTGAAATGGGTTACGAGAATGTGAATTATAGTACCCTTTGTAAATACAGAGTGTAATACAGTATGTGGAACCAGACTTCTCAAATGACTTTGCACGTGACCCAACCTCCTCATTGTCTGTTTGAGTTTGAACACTACCGTTTGTCTATTAAAGTCAGCTTGCAGTCTTGGAGAGATGATGTTAGGTAATGACTGGTGCCTGGAGGGCTTTAGAAGTAAATATCGTAAACCTCTGCAGATTCTTTTAGAGAGCGGCACTTTGTCATAATTCAACATCACAATTCATTATAGTGGACCACATGATATCAAAACTATATAGCATATAGTATAATATATACAACTATTTTTGTACATCAGTAGAACCATGACTGTGTTTAATTTGTAAACACAATTTTATCCTTTCTTTCATTCATTGAATGAATGAATTTTATCCTCAGTCCCAGTGATATGTTCATGCAAATCTTCCTCTGTGCCTCAAGGAAGCATATTGTATATGCATATGCAGGAAGATGAGCCACGGTAGCGTCAAACAACATTTGCTTCACATATGGTCCGGAAGCATCTTTGTAATGTGAACATTTAATTGGCACACCTTATGTTACCATGGAAGGGTTGCCGAATACAGGTGTTTGCAGAAAGTAAAGACAAGCCTAGAAGACCCATTCCCATGATGAAGAGACATTTCTCTGCTGTGCTCTTTGCTGGTGATGTCATTTGGCTCAAGCCACCGAGATCTGATCCAAAAAGCAGTTTGCTGAGACACTACATGTACATGGGTTAATGCCAAGTTTTGGTGACACCAAAGACTATTATGAAGGGTTAAAAGCTAGGATCCTTTTGTTAGCATAAATCCACACAACTGTACTGCATAATTTCATTGATCTTCTTGAATCAACTAAAGCTGTGCCCGTCCCACAGACACACACACTATGACTAGTAGTTCATTTACGCACACACATATTTTACCTGTCATTAATGCATTTTTATAGGCTAACAGAAGATTAGAAACACATGGTTTTCCTTTGCTCTACTTCCTTGCCCACGCAGCAACTCCCTCACTTAAATCCTTTGTTTGTATTATCTCACTTTCTTTCTGTCCTTTCACTTTCTTTCTCTTTTGTCTCAAGAGTTTCCAGATAACAATGCATACATGTAATGGCCAAGACAAGGGTATTCGACCTGAAAATATCAACTCTTAATGTAAAAAAAAAAAAAACATGAAGTAGATCTGTAAATGTATTATCTTTTGCCCACTCCATGTGTTGCGGGTTGGCTGTGACTCAGGATGAAGAATAGGTTGTTCAGTAACGGTTGGGTTGGCTGTTTGAATCCCGCTTGGCCCGAGTCATGTGTCGTCATGTTCTTGGGCAAGAAACCCCACCACCTCGCCTCTGGTGTCACTCACACTGGTATACTGCTCGGTGTAAATGCTTGGTGGTGGTCAGAGGGGCCCTCGGCACATACTGGCAGCCTCACTTTCGTCCTCCTGCCCAAGGGCAGCTGTGGCTACAGAATGTAGTTTACCACCACCAGAGCGTGAATATGTCAGTACATGAATAATGTATTGGATTGGATTGGATACAACTTTATTGTCAAATGTGCTGTATGTGTAAGATACAGAACAGATGTAATTTCACTGTATCCACCTTGAAGCGTCTTTGAGTGTCCAAAAACGTGCTATAGAAAACTAATGCATTATTGTTGTGCTCACAAAAAGGCAAAAGTATCCTCATGAAACCAAACAAACAAAAAAAAAAAAAAAACACAGTGTCGTCCATATTCGTATCAACATATTTCCTCATCTTGCTTTTCTTGTGTTTCATTTTTAAAACAAAACATAAGTTAGCAGCAGTGTATATTCAACAATAAAAGAAAATGCTGTCCCCTAAAACAAATCTACTCTGAAGCAGTCACAATAATCCATCCATCCAGCCAGACATCCATCCATCAGGTAGTTGTAGTTCCAAGAATTACAGTGCACTGTCCACCGTTTGTTTTGACCTCAGCTAAAATTACTGTTTGAAGGACAGACGGTCTCATGAAAATGAGCCACTGTTCTAACTGACTTTCTTCTGTTATGGCAATGCTAAGTGTGGCTTTCATTACCACAACAACTAGGGGCAGAACTGAATAAAGTTCATTCTGTCTCTTACTTAGAATTGAACTTGTTTGCTTCCTCTCAAATCAGACAGTTTTTTTTAGGTTGTTATTTAACTGACAGTCTTTGGCCTTCTTCACCATCCTCATGCTCATGCCACCATCTTCATGCCACTCTGAAATTTGCCTTTTGTCCAAAATTCCATTGTGTTCCATGCGTTTGCTCTCCACCTAGATTTCCCACACCTCAACCTGCCAGGTTTGCTCCATTTCCTAACTGCCTGCCAGAACCTAGCATCTGAGGACCTTTGCTGACCTGCCTGAAATCAACGCCCCCCCCCCCCCAATAACCTTTTGAAAATTCAATAAATGACTTGCACCCAATGCAGCGTTTCTCCAGTATCTTCACTTGGGTTCTCATCCTGCATCCTTGAACCCTAACAGGTATACACTCTGATATGTATTCAAAAAAGTGAATATGAAGCATGTTAAAGAGCTTTGGACAACATATGGTGTAGATAAGGTGCACTCAATTTACCATTATGATGAAATGGGATTTTTCATTTTTGGGACAATGATGTGTTTTTTGGCAAAAGTAAAATTAGTAACCCATTTGAATTTGGGCTACGAGTCCAGACGTGCTGTGTGTGTGTGTGTGTGTGTGTGTGTGTATATATATATATATATATATATACACACACACACACACACAC